>NC_051309.1:33804875-34107906 GCF_015220235.1 Choloepus didactylus
AGTTGTACATTCATCACCTAAATCAATCCCTGACACCTTCATTAGCACACACACAAAAATAACAAGAATAATAATTAGAGTGAAAAAGAGCAATTGAAGTAAAAAAGAACACTGGGTACCTTTGTCTGTTTGTTTCCTTCCCCTACTTTTCTACACATCCATCCATAAACTAGACAAAGTGGTGTTTGGTCCTTATGGCTTTCCCAATCCCATTGTCACCCCTCATAAGCTACATTTTTATACAACTGTCTTCGAGATTCATGGGTTCTGGGTTGTAGTTTGATAGTTTCAGGTATCCACCACCAGCTACCCCAATTCTTTAGAACCTAAAAAGGGGTGTCTAAAGTGTGCATAAGAGTGCCCACCAGAGTGACCTCTCGGCTCCTTTTGGAATCTCTCTGCCACTGAAGCTTATTTCATTTCCTTTCACATCCCCCTTTTGGTCAAGAAGATGTTCTCCGTCCCACGGTGCCAGGTCTACATTCCTCCCTGGGAGTCATATTCCACGTTGCCAGGGAGATTCACTTCCCTGGGTGTCTGATCCCACGCAGGGGGGAGGGCAGTGATTTCACCTTTCAAGTTGGCTTAGCCAGAGAGAGAGGGCCACATCTGAGCAACAAAGAGGCATTCAGGAGGAGACTCTTAGGCACAAATACAGGGAGGCCTAGCCTCTCCTTTGCAGCAACCGTCTTCCCAAGGGTAAAACTTATGGTAGAGGGCTCAACCCATCAAACCACCAGTCCCCTATGTCTGTGGTCATGTTAGCAACCATGGAGGTGGGGTAGGCGAATACCCCTGCATTCTCCACAGGCTCCTCAAGGGGGCACTACATCTTTTTTTTTTTTTTTTTTTTTTTTTTTTTTTTAACTTTCCCTTCTTTTTTCAAATCACCTGTATGAAAAAAAAAGTTAAAAAGAAAACAAACATACAATAAAAGAGCATTTCAAAGAGACCATAGCAAGGGAGTAAGAAAAAGACAACTAACCTAAGATAACTGCTTAACTTCCAACATGTTCCTACTTTACCCCAAGAAAGTTACATAATATAGCAACATTTCAGTGAACTTGTTCCTACTACAACCATCAGAAATTAACAGACCATAGTCATTTCTGGGCATCCCCAGAACGTTAAATAGCTTATCTGTTCTTCCTGGATTATTGTTCCCCCTTCCTTAATTGCTCTCTACTGCTAGTTCCCCTACATTCTACATTATAAACCATTTGTTTTACATTTTTCAAAGTTCACATTAGTGGTAGCATATAATATTTCTCTTTTTGTGCCTGGCTTATTTCGCTCAGCATTATGTCTTCAAGGTTCATCCATGTTGTCATATGTTTCACCAGATCGTTCCTTCTTACTGCCGCGTAGTATTCCATCGTGTGTATATACCACATTTTATTTATCCACTCATCTGTTGAAGGACATTTGGGTTGTTTCCATCTCTTGGCAATTGTGAATAATGCTGCTATGAACATTGGCGTGCAGATATCTGTTCGTGTCACTGCTTTCCGATCTTCCGGGTATATACCGAGGAGTGCAATCGCTGGATCGAATGGTAGCTCTATATCTAGTTTTCTAAGGAACTGCCAGACTGACTTCCAGAGTGGCTGAACCATTATACAGTCCCACCAACAATGAATAAGAGTTCCAATTTCTCCACATCCCCTCCAGCATTTGTAGTTTACTGTTTGTTTAATGGCAGCCATTCTAACCGGTGTTAGATGGTATCTCATTGTGGTCTTAATTTGCATCTCTCTAATAGCTAGTGAAGCTGAACATTTTTTCATGTGTTTCTTGGCCATTTGTATTTCCTCTTCAGAGAACTGTCTTTTCATATCTTTTGCCCATTTTATAATTGGGCTGTCTGTACTATTGTCATTGAGTTGTAGGATTTCTTTGTATATGCAAGATATCAGTCTTTTGTCAGATACATGGTTTCCAAAAATTTTTTCCCATTGAGTTGGCTGCCTCTTTACCTTTTTGAGAAATTCCTTTGAGGTGCAGAAACTTCTAAGCTTGAGGAGTTCCCATTTATCTATTTTCTCTTTTGTTGCTTGTGCTTTGGGTGTAAAGTCTAGGAAGTGGCCTCCTAATACAAGGTCTTGAAGATGTTTTCCTACATTATCTTCTAGGAGTTTTATGGTACTTTTTTTTATATTGAGATCTTTGGTCCATTTTGAGTTAATTTTTGTGTAGGGGGTGAGGTAGGGGTCCTCTTTCATTCTTTTGGATATGGATATCCAACTCTCCCAGCCCCATTTGTTGAAAAGACCATTATGGCTCAGTTCGGTGACTTTGGGGGCCTTATCAAAGATCAGTCGGCCATAGATCTGAGGGTCTATCTCTGAATTCTCAATTCGATTCCATTGATCTATATGTCTATCTTTGTGCCAGTACCATGCTGTCTTGGCAACTGTGGCTTTATAATAAGCTTCAAAGTCAGGGAGTGTAAGTCCTCCCACTTCGTTTTTCTTTTTTAGAGTGTCTTTAGCAATTCGAGGCATCTTCCCTTTCCAAATAAATTTGATAACTAGCTTTTCCAAGTCTGCAAAGTAGGTTGTTGGAATTTTGATTGGGATTGCATTGAATCTGTAGATGAGTTTGGGTAGAATTGACATCTTAATGACATTTAGCCTTCCTATCCATGAACATGGAATATTTTTCCATCTTTTAAGGTCCCCTTCTATTTCTTTTAGTAGAGTTATGTAGTTTTCTTTGTATAGGTCTTTTACATCTTTGGTTAAGTTGATTCCTAGGTACTTGATTTTTTTAGTTGCTATTGAAAATGGTATCTTTTTCTTGAGTGTCTCTTCAGTTTGTTCATTTCTAGCATATAGAAACATTACTGACTTATGTGCATTAATCTTGTATCCCGCTACTTTGCTAAATTTGTTTATTAGCTCTAGTAGGTGTATCGTTGATTTCTCAGGGTTTTCTAGATATAAGATCATATCATCTGCAAACAATGACAGTTTTACTTCTTCTTTTCCAATTTGGATGCCTTTTATTTCTTTGTCTTGCCGGATTGCCCTGGCTAGCACTTCCAGCACAATGTTGAATAACAGTGGTGACAGCGGGCATCCTTGTCTTGTTCCTGATCTTAGAGGGAAGGCTTTCAGTCTCTCACCATTGAGTACTATGCTGGCTGTGGGTTTTTCATATATGCTCTTTATCATGTTGAGGAAGTTTCCTTCAATTCCTACCTTTTGAAGTGTTTTTATCAAAAAGGGATGTTGGATTTTGTCAAATGCTTTTTCAGCATCTATTGAGATGATCAATTGATTTTTCCCTTTCGAGTTTTTAATGTGTTGTAATACATTGATTGTTTTTCTGATGTTGAACCATCCTTGCATGCCTGGAATGAACCCCACTTGGTCATGGTGTATGATTTTTTTAATGTGTCTTTGGATTCGATTTGCAAGTATTTTGTTGAGGATTTTTGCATCTATATTCATTAGGGAGATTGGCCGGTAGTTTTCCTTTTTTGTAGCATCTTTGCCTGGTTTTGGTATTAGATTGATGTTAGCTTCATAAATGAGTTAGGTAGTGTTCCATTTTTTTCAATGTTTTGAAAGAGTTTGAGTAAGATTGGTGTCAGTTCTTTCTGGAAAGTTTGGTAGAATTCCCCTGTGAAGCCATCTGGCCCTGGGCATTTATTTGTGGGAAGATTTTTGATGACTGATTGGATCTCTTAGCTTGTGATGGGTTGGTTGAGGTCTTCTATTTCTTCTCTGGTCAGTCTAGGTTGTTCATATGTTTCCAGGAAATTGTCCATTTCTTCTACATTATCCAGTTTGTTGCCATACAGTTGTTCATAATATCCTCTTATAATTTTTTTAATTTCTTCAGGATCTGCAGTTATGTCACCTTTTTCATTCATTATTTTGTTTATATGGGTCTTCTCTCTTTTTGATTTTGTCAGTCTAGCTAGGGGCTTGTCAATCTTGTTGATCTTCTCAAAGAACCAACTTTTGGTGATATTTATCCTCTCTATTGTTTTTTTGTTCTCTATGTCATTTATTTCTGCTTTAATCCTTGTTATTTCTTTTCTTCTACTTGGTTTAGGATTGGTTTGCTGTTCATTTTCTAGCTTCTTCAGTTGATCCATTAGTTCTTTGATTTTGGCTCTTTCTTCCTTTTTAATATATGCGTTTAGTGCTATAAATTTCCCCCTTAGCACTGCTTTTGCTGCATCCCATAGGTTTTGGTATGTTGTGTTCTCATTGTCATTCGTCTCTATATATTTAGCAATTTCTCTTGCTATTTCTTCTTTAACCCACTGATTGTTTAGGAGTGTGTTGTTTAACCTCCAGGTATTTGTGAATTTTCTAAGTCTCTGATGGTTATTGACTTCTAATTGTATTCCATTGTGGTCAGAGAATGTGCTTTGAATAATTTCAATCTTTTTAAATTTATTGAGGCTTGTTTTATGTCCCAGCATATGATCTATTCTGGAGAAAGTTCCGTGAGCACTAGAAAAGTATGTGTATCCTGGTGATTTGGGATGTAATGTCCTGTAGATGTCTGTTAAATCTAATTCATTTATCAGATTGTTTAGGTTTTCAATTTCCTTATTGGTCTTCTGTCTGGTTGATCTATCTATAGGAGAGAGTAATGTGTTGAAGTCTCCCACAATTATTGTGGAAACATCAATTGCTTCCTTTAGTTTTGCCAATGTTTCTCTCATGTATTTTGTGGCACCTTGATTGGGTGCATAGACATTTACGATTGTTATTTCTTCTTGCTGAATTGCCCCTTTTATTAGTATGTAGTGGCCTTCTTTGTCTCTCAAAACATCCCTGCATTTGAAGTCTATTTTATCTGAGATTAATATTGCTACACCTGCTTTCTTTTGGCTGTAGCTTGCATGAAATATTTTTTTCCATCCTTTCACTTTCAATTTCTTTGTGTCCCTGTGTCTAAGATGAGTCTCTTGTATGCAACATATTGATGGTTCATTTTTTTGATCCATTCTGCGAATCTATATCTTTTAATTGGGGAGTTTAATCCATTTACATTCAACGTTAAAACCGTGAAGGCATTTCTTGAATCGGCCATCTTATCCTTTGGATTATGTTTGCCATATTTTTCCCTCTCTCTATTAATATCCTTTACTGTACCCATACCGAATCTCTTTAGTACTGAACCTTTCTCCAAGTCTCTCTGTCCTGTCTTTGTTTCTCTGTCTGTAGGGCTCCCTTTAGTATCTCCAGTAGGGCAGGTCTCTTGTTAGCAAATTCTCTCAGCATTTCTTTGTCTGTGAAAAATTTAAGCTCTCCCTCAAATTTGAAGGAGAGCTTTGCTGGATAAAGTATTCTTGGCTGGAAATTCCTCTCTCTCAGAATTTTAAATATATCGTGCCATTGCCTTCTCGCCTCCATGGTGGCTGCTGAGTAGTCACTACTTAGTCTTATGCTGTTTCCTTTGTATGTGGTGAATTGCTTTTCTCTTGCTGCTTTCAGAACTTGCTCCTTCTCTTCTATGTTTGACAGTGTGATCAGTATATGTCTCGGAGTGGGTTTTTTTGGATTTATTCTATTTGGAGTTCGCTGAGCATTTATGATTTGTGTATTTATGTTGTTTAGAAGATTTGGGAAGTTTTCCCCAACAATTTCTTTGAATACTCTTCCTAGACCTTTACCCTTTTCTTCCCCTTCTGGGACACCAATGAGTCTTATATTCGGACGCTTCATATTATCTATCATATCCCTGAGGTCCATTTCGAGTTTTTCAATTTTTTTCCCCATTCTTTCTTTATGCTTTCATTTTCCATTCTGTCATCTTCCAGGTCACTGATTCGTTGTTCAACTTCCTCTAGTCTTGTACTATGAGTGTCCAGAATCTTTTTAATTTGGTCAACAGTTTCTTTAATTTCCATAAGATCATCCATTTTTTTATTTAGTCTTGCAATGTCTTCTTTATGCTCTTCTAGGGTCTTCTTGATTTCCTTCATATCCCGTACTAGGGTCTCATTGTTCATCTTTAGTTCTTTGAGTAGCTGCTCTAGGTGTGTCTCTTCTGGTCTTTTGATTTGGGTGCTTGGGCTTGGGTTATCCATATCGTCTGGTTTTTTCATATGCTTTATAATTTTCTGTTGTTTTTGGCCTCGTGGCATTTGCTGTCCTTGATAGGGTTCTTTTAGGGTTTGTAGACCAGTTGAAGTCCTTATCTCTAATTTATCAGATCTACAGCTTCGTGGAGTACACTTTCTCTAACTAACCAGCAGGTGGCGTCCACGAGCCACCTGTTCTCCACAAGCCAGATCTCCCCTGCTTAGCCTTTTTGGTGAGTGGGGGAGTGAGTCTTGTGGGGCCCAATTGGTGTCCCAAGCTTGCGTGTGTAGTTGGTGTTGCCTGCCCTGTATGTGGGGCGTGTTTCTGGGCAGTCGGGGAGGGGGGGGTGGCCCTAACAATCAAATCTCCCTGATGATCCTAGAGTTTTAAAGCTACTGCAATAGTCTAATCCTTCAGTTCAGTCCTGCCACAGTTTGTCTCTGCCACTGACCCACAAGTCTTTGGTATTGGCGTATGGCTCCTGAGACTTGCAAGTGGGCCCCTCTTCCTGGCTGTGCACCCCGGGTCCTCTGTTGAGGGATGACTGTGCTATGTCACAGGTGAGTGCCGTCCCCCCAGGGCAGTTCTGGGCTGCTGGGCTGTGTTGGGAGGCTCCCAGTCTGCTCAAATGATGGCTGAATGGGGCTCTGTTAATTCACACTGCTCCCCCTTCCCAGCTCTGGGACATTCAGCTGAGGTTGCAGGGAAGGCTAATGTCCACGCCCAGTTTTGTGGTGTGTGCCTGTTATTTGAAGCACTTCCGTCACACTGGGTTGTCTGGGGCAGCTCTGGGCTATGGGGCTGGCGATGGGCAGGAGTGTTTCCTGTCCACCAGGATGGTGGCTGTGAGCGGACACCCCCCTTTTCTTGGGAAGTTGTGTTGTTTAGTGAATTTTCTCAGCCACTGGATTATTGCCTTTTGTCTCAGAGCTCTCTTATTTCTGCTCTTGACTTGACGTGCCCAAATTTCAATTCTTTGAAGCTTTCTGTATTGAGCTTCTTAGAGTAATTGTTTTAGAAAAAGCAAAAAGGATTAAAAAAAAAAAAAAAAAAAAAAAAAACAAAAACGGCCCTCCTCAGAGATCTAATGGGTTATTGAAATGCTAATAGACAAAGCAACCAGGGCCATTAAGGAAAGGTGCCCTGGGCAGAGAGATCAGCCTTGCTTCGGGATTTGCATATGCGCCTCAAGGCCTGATCTCCGCCCTTCCCCTTTCTGTGTTCACCAGAACTCCAAAAATCCTCTGGTTTTACTTTGGAGCTTCTCGTGTTGTTTTCCTTCTATGCCCGTCTCCTCTCTGCTGGGCTGGCTGCTCTCAGAGTCTCTGGTGTCTGGCCTCAGTCTATCTATGGTTGGAGTTTGAATCAGTAGAAAGAGTTTCCGATGAGAGCAGCCACTGCAATTCTCCCTTCTCCTTCCTGGAGCTGACAGCCCCTCCTCCCCCGGGACTGAGCCTGGCAGGGAGGGGCGCGGGTCCCCTGGCCGCAAAAACTTACAGATTTCGCTGATCTCAGCAGTTCCACGTTTTCATGAGTGTTGTATGAAGTATGCCCAAAGACAGATTGCTCTGTGGTGTCCAGTCCACGCAGTTCCTGGCTTTTTACCTACTTTCCTGGAGGAGTAAGGTTTTCAGGCTGGAAGGCTTCCTTTCCCCTGGGGTCCGTAAACTTTCAGGGCTGGCTTGCCCTGTACTGCCTTTTGACTCTGATGGTAGATGCTGGTCTGGAAATTTATGTAAGTAGTCTTTCTTTCTTTCTTTTTTTAATGCAATTTTATTGAGGTGTATTTACAAACCATAAAATCCATCCAAAGTATTCAATCAATGGCTTAGTGTCATAATATAGTAGTGTATTCATCAGCACAATCATTTTTAGAACATTTTCATTATTCCCCCCAAAATAATAAAAACTAAAAATAAAAATAACACTAAAAACCACCCATATCCCTTATCTCTCCTCTATTATTTATATATATATATTTTTGTCTTTATTTTGTTGCTCATCTGCCCATACACTGGATCCATGGAATGTCAGCCACAAGGTTTTCGCAATCACCCAGTCACACAATAATAGCTATTGATCACACGCAATAGCTTTACAGCTATACAATCATCATTGAGAATCAAGGCTACTGCATTACAATTCAACAGTTTCAGGAATAACAATCTTTAAGTAGTGTCCTAAGGCAGTCACCTGGGCATCTAAAGGGGGTCATTTACAGTCCCCATAGAAGAAAATCCACATTTTTTTGCTCTTCTGATACATACAAATTCATCTTAATTTTTTTTTTTCATACAGAATACTGTGTATGAAATGGCAACACTGGTTCATTGAACCAAAGTTGTAGGTGAAAAATAATGCAAACTTTTGAGAAAGTAAAACCATTTCAGGAATATCTCACCTAGCTTTGCCCAGCCCAAGAGCAAGGACACTTTATGTTTGAGAGAGGGTTGTTATAGGAAGCATCTGCCTCATCTCTGTAATCTCCAAGGCAGACTGGACATGGTGAAAATGATGCATAGGATGAAATAAATTAATTCCAGTTATGGTTTTCCCCTTTCTGTGATGTTAGAGAAGTCACACTTCCTCCATGAATTTCTGCTTTTCTATTTCTAATGCCAGTGTTTACTTTAGTGGTGAAACAAGGTAATTCAGGCGAACACATTTCATAAGCTCTAATATGCTATACAAAAAGATGGGATTTAAAATTTAGAAAGATGTTTCTTTTTGCTCCTTCTCAAACGTGCCAAGATATTAACAATCAATGATTAAAAACAAAGTACAAATATTTGATTGACATTCCACTTTTCAGTGAAGAGGTAATCTAGTTGTCAAGATGATTTTTTCTTTCCTCCAATAATATTCTCTAATTCTATGGGGCTGTTTATAGAGTATTATTAAATGATGTAAGGAAGATTACCACCCATTAGTATATTTCCCAGGGGCATGGAGTTTATATTTTATTTTTATATAGATGATCTCAGTATGCTCTGTTAGGAACACAGTGGTAGGTATTCAATAAATATTTCAAATTATATAGAATACAATTAAAATGTCTGGGATACTCTTTTAAAACACACTAACACTTAGAAAGTCCAATATATTGTTAAAAGAACAAACAGTCACAATTAAAAGTTAAAATGTCAGAAATCCTTTCAGCAATATCCCACAGAAAATTCATGATGGATGTTTTGATTGTGTGTCTAAACTTGAGGAAGCTTAATGCCTTATTCTCTGATGGAAAAAGTAGAGGAATGCATAGAAATGTGATTTCCAGGCTCTCCCCCTTCTACTCTATGCAAATCCCTTAGTGGTGTATAAATGATTTCACAGCCAAGTTTCTCACAGTAAATAATTTACTCTTCCACCATATTCTTTATGGGTGCTGTATACACTCTTTATTAGGCAGCAGTAAAATTCAGTAGGTTTCTTTATTTGACCTCCTTTGTTCATTCATGGAAGCACCACATATACACTTAACTGCTTCTTCAGTAATTCTCTGTTTTATGGCAAGGCTGAGGAATGAAGTTTTCTTTTTAATGAAATCTTAGGGTTAATGAAGTTATCATATATATGATATATGAACCAGTAAGTTTCTAAATTTAGAATAAAATAAACCAATGACAAAACTATGGTGAGCAAAAGTTCATTGCCATGATAATCCAGAAGGCATTTTTATGGTTTCATAATATATTAGAGCCATCATTATGTATATCACTTGTCATTTTATTGAACAATGTGAAGAAATGGTCATTAAGAGGGAGTTCTGATTGATGAGTTTATGAGTTAAGCAACATTTACTGGAATGAAATACAATTATCATTCAAATGCAACATCTCCACAATGTCTTAAAATATCACCCATTCCCTTATTTCCCTCTTTCTCTCCCCAAGGTTGTGATAAAAAAACACAGGGCCCAGAGAGAACCTAAGATGGCAGCTAGGAGAGAGAGGGCAAAAAAAACACCTCCATGAAAAATACTAGATAAAAGCCAGAAAGTGAACCAGAACACCAGTTCCAGCAATGAACCAGCTGGACAATCTCTGCTAAATCAACAGGGACCATGAACTTTGGGAAACCAGGAATCTGCATTCTGAAATGAATGAGTAAGCCTCTGAATATCCAGGGGCCACACTGCAGTGTGGGGAAACTGAGGGCTGGCGTTTGGAGGTGGACTAGCTCTTTTTTAAAAAAACCCAAAAGCGGTGCAGATACAGCAGAAAGAACTGCACAGTGAAGCATGGCAGGAACGGGCTGTGCGAATACCTCAATATCTGGCATGGAAGATAGCCTTTCACGTACCCTCTGCTAATTTTCTCAGAGGCAGGCAGAGTTGAGCCTAAAGGGGGAAAAAAACCATGCCCCTTGCAACCATCTTCCCGGCGGGCTGGGAATGCTCCTGCTGGGCACTGGGACCACAGCCCAGAGCTGCACCAAGAAACCCGGTGTGATGGGGGGTGTTTGCAGCAGTACATGCACACACCACAGTGTCAGGTGTGGACAATAGCCTTTCGCACAGCCACAGCTAATTGTCCCAGAGCAGGGAAGGCAGAGCTGTGCAAAAAGGGGGAAATTGGCATGCCTCATTCAGCTAGCCTTTCAGCAGGCTGGGAATGCACATACATGGCCTGTTGGCCAAGAACTTCCCTTGAGGGATGATGCACACTTGTGACATAGCACAACTTTCCTTCAGCAGAGGCCCTAGAAGGGCACGGCTTGGAAGAGGGAACCACTCAGAAATCCCAGGGATCATATGCCAATACCAAAGACTTCTGGGTTAGTGGCAGAGACCATCTGTGGCTAGACTGAAATGAAGGTTTAAACTCTTGCAACAGCCATAAATCTCCAGGAACACCTGGGAGGTTTGATTATTAAAGCTGCCCTCTCTCCCTAACTGCTCAGACACATGCCCCACATTCAGGCAGACAGCACCAACAACACACACAAACTTGGTGCACCAACTGGACCCTGCAAGAATCAGGCCCCCACACACCACAAAGACAAAGTTGGGGAGAACTGACTGGAGGGGAATAGGTGACTTGTGGATGCCATCTGCTATTTAGTTAGAGAAAGTGTATGCCACCAAGCTATAGTTCTGACAAATTAGAGATTCATCCTTGAACAATCCTACATATCCTAAAAGAACCCTATCAAGTAAAGCAAATTCCAAGAGGACAAACACAACAGAAAATTTTAAAGCATATGATAAAACCAGATGATATGGATAACCCAAACCCAAACATCCAAATCAAAAGATCAGAGGAGACAGAGTACTTGGAGCAATTAATCAAAGAACTAAAGACAAACAATAAGAGCATGGCACAGGATATAAAGGACATGAAGAAGACTCTAGAAGAGCATAAAGAATAAATTGGAAGAATAAATTAAAAAAAATAGATGGAAATAAAAGAAGCTGTTGACCAAATTAAAAAGATTCTGGATACTCATAGTAAAAGACAAAGTGGAAGCTGAAAAATGAATCAGTGACCTCGAGGACCACAGAATGGAAAATGAAAGAATAAAATAAAGAATGGGTAAAAAAATAAAAAAAATTGAAATGGACCTCAGGGATATAAAAAATAAAATAAAACATCCAAACATAAGATTCATTGGTGTCCCAGAAGGGGAAGAGAAGGGTAAAGGTCTAGAAAGAGTATTCAAAGAAATTGTTGGGGAAAACTTCCCAAACCTTCTACACAATACAAATATACAAAGTATAAATGCCCAGCAAACTCCAAATAGAATAAATCCTAATAAACCCACTCCAAGACATATTCTGATCAGACTGTAAAATACTGAAGAGAAGGAGCAAGTTCTGAACGCAGCAAGAGAAAAGCAATTCACCACATACAAAGGAAACAACATAAGACTAAGTAGTGACTGCTCAGTGACCACCACGGAGGCGAGAAGGCAGTGGCATGACATATTTAAAATTCTCAGAGAGAAAAATTTCCAACCAAAAATACTTTATCCAGCAAAACTCTCCTTCAGATTTGAGGGAGAGCTTAAATTTTCCACAGACAAACAAATGCTGAGAGACTTTGCTAATAAAAGACCTGCCCTACTTGAGATACTAAAGAGAGCCCTACCAACAGAGAAACAAAGAAAGGAGAGAGATATGGAGAAAGGTTCAGTACTAAAGAGATTCAATATTGGTTCATTAAAGGACATTAAGAGAAAGAGGGAAAAAATATATCTGACAAACATAAACCAAAGGATAGGCTGGCTGATTCAAGAAATGCCTTCACAGTAATAGCATTGAATGTAAATGGATTAAACTCCCCAAACAAAAGATATAGATTGGCAGAATGCATCTAAAAAATATGAACTGTCAATGTGTTGCATACAAGAGACTCATCTTAGACACAGTGACACAAAGAAATGGAAAGTGAAAGGACGGAAAAAATATTTCATGTAAGGTACCACCAAAAGAAAGCAGGAGTAGCAATATTAATCTCAGATAAAATAGACTTTAAATGCAAGGATGTTAGCAGAGACAAAGAAGGCCACTACATACTAATAAAAGGGACAATTCAACAAGAAGAAATAACAATCATTAATGTTTATGCACCCGATCATGGTGCAACAAAATACATGAGACAAACACTGGCAAAACTAAAGGATGCAATGGATGTTTCCACAATAATTGTGGGAGACTTCAACACATCTCTCTCTCCTATAGATAGATGAACCAGACAGAAGACCAATAAGGAAATTGAAAACCTAAACAATCTGATAAATGAATTGGATTTAACAGACATATATAGAACATTACATTCCAAATCACCAGTATACAGATTCTTCTCTAGTGATCACAGAACTTTCTCCAGAATGGACCATATGCTGGGACATAAATCAAGTCTCAATAAATTTTAAAAAATTGAAATTATTCAAAGCTCATTCTCTGACCACAATGGAATACAATTAGAAGTCAATAACCATCAGAGACTTAGAAAATTCACAAACATCTGAAGGTTAAACAACACACTCCTAAAATAAATGGTTTATAATGTAGACTATAGGGGAACTAGCGATAGAGAGCAATTAATGAAGGGGGAACGATAACCCAATAAGAACACATAAGCAATGGTAGGTAAATTTAATGTTCTGAGAATGCCCAGGAATGACTATGGTTTGTTAATTTCTGATGGGTATGGTAGGAACAAGTTCACAGAAATGTTGCTATATTAGGTTATTTTCTTGGGGTAGAATAGGAACATGTTGGAAGTAAAGTAGTTATTTTAGGTTAGGTGACCTTTTTAAATTACCTTTTTATGGTTTGTTTGAAATGTTTTTTTATTGTATATCTTTTTTACAATTTTGATATAGTTAATTTTTTTAAAAAAAGAGTTAATTAAGTGTTAATGGGAATCAATGCAATATATGATACTGGAGTGGATCTAAGAATGGGGGAGAAAAGCTCAAATGGGACATAAGGAAAAATTGGAATATAGAATTTAAGTTTTATATCCATATTAATTTTCTTGAATTAACTGAAGTTAACTTAATGACATAAGTTAATATCCTTGTTCATGGAAGTATTATGAGTTCAAGGAGTATGATATATGCAACCTGCTCTCAAATGTTCAGAAGATGATAAGTGGGTAGATAGATAATAGAAAGATAATAGATGTAGTTGAAAGAAAGAGAGGAGGGGAAGGAGGGATGGAGGGAAAGAGGAAGGAAGGAAGGAAGGAAGGAAGGAAGGAAGGAAGGAAGGAAGGAAAGAGAAAGAAAGGTATTGCAAAGGTAGCAAAATGTAAAATTGGTAGATACAGATATCTGGGGGTGGAGGGTGTTCGGGTTCTCTGGGGTTTGTATTGTATTTGCAACTATCCTATATGTTTGAAATTTTTTCAAAATAAAAATTAAAAAAAAAGAAAAAAAGAAAAAAGAAAAAAAAAACACAGGGCCCAAGGATTTCATAGTCTAAAAGAAAAAAAAATAAATAAAAATATCCACTCTTATGTAGGTTCATTTTGATGAGAAAAATAACTCCCATGCAGTTATTCTTAAGTTACCCTTGTATGGATGCATAGTCCCTCTATTTTCTATCACAGAAGGCCCCTAACTAAACACATTTCTTCTTTGGAATAAGTAAATTATAAAAGATGAGTTATAACCTATCATAGGCAAATGCCAAAGATCCCATAGTCTCCATCAGTATCTACTAACCACCACCCTAACTTTCCAAATTACAAAAATGGGAGTGTGCATACACACACACACACACACACACACACACACACACACACATGCAGGCACCTTCACATTCACACACACACAACTCGAATTTTAGGAAGTAGACTCCATTGCAAAAGCACATACTTTTATATTAAAAAGCTTATTTATAATTTCTGATTCTTCCACAAAAAATGGAAGTTTTGTGTTTTGGGGCAAGTTACTTTATTTCTCTGAACTCTCGATGATTGTAGTAGGGATTCAGTGAGATAACATAATACATTTTTCATAGTATCTTTATACAAAATATGATAACTAGCATCAAATAGTATTCAGAACCTTTTTGTGCCCTGCATAATTCTTGGTCCACATTTTCCTCCAGGCTTTGGTACAGTAACCAACCCCTCATTTTAGCTGCACTGTGTATATCTCATTTCATGTCTTGGAAATCCTCTAATTCCATTGAGGCTTACATGTACTCATGCCAGAATGACCTTGGATTATAATGTACCTACACCCAATGAGGGCACCCTTTTGAACAATGGAAATGTGGCTGATGAACAAAGCTCATCTCCTCTTTTCCTTGGGTGGCTATTTCCAAGACTCATGGTGCATACTTCCTTAGAAGGCTTTGGTAGTATCCAGCCTCAGTTGTTCACAGTAGAACAGCTGGGAAATTGACTTTTGCTACTTCCTGTTTGTCTTCCTCCCCATCCCCTCTCCTGCTCCTTGGGATACTTTTCATATAAGCCCCTATTTCAGGATCAGCATTCCTTGGAGGGGTTATACTTTAGGCCAAGAAAAAGTCATCAACAATATTAGATTATTTTTGGAAACAATGGATTATAGCTCCTAAGAATAGGAGAGTCCAGAGATTGCAAAAATGGAAACCAATTCCCACATTCCTGTGTATGCATGCCTTTTTTTTATTAGAGAAGATAAGCATTTACAGAAAAACCATGCATAAAATAAATTGTTCCCGTATACCACAATATATTTCCATTGCTCCAAATAGGAAATTTGTACATTTTAAGACATAATTCCCAATTCCATATCAACACCAAGTCCCCTGGTAAGCTATAATCTACTTTCTGACTATAAGTTTGCTTATTCTAATTATTTCGTATCAATGAGATCTAACAATATGTGTCCTTTGGTGTCTGTATTATTTCATTCAACATAATGCCTTCAAGGTTCATCCATGATGCTGTACGGATCAGAACTTGATTCCTTTTTATGGCTGAATAATATTCTATTATATGTATATACCATAATGTGTTTATCCATTCATTAGTTGATGAACGCTTGGGTTGTATCCATCTTTTAGAAATTGTTATTAATACCGCTACAAATGTCAGTGAGCCAATATCTGTTTGAGGTCCTGCTTTCAATTCTTTTAGGTATATACCTAACAATGAGGTTGCCAGAACTCATGGTAATTCTATACTTAACTTTCTGAGGAACTGCCATACTGTCTTCTACAGCAGTCTGTACCATTTTACATTGCCATCAGCAATGAATGAGTTTTTCTATTTTTCTGTGTCCTCTTCAACACTTGTAATTTTTTTTTTTAATAGTAGCCATTTTATTAGGTTTGAAATGGTAACTCATTGTGGTTTTGATTTACATTTATGATGGCTAATGATGTTGAGCATCAATTTTGGTTATAAGTATATCTGCTTGAGATAGATGTATATTCAGTTATTTTGCCCATTTTGATAGAGTTATTTGTCTTTTTGTTAAGTTGAAGGATTTCTTTGTATATTCTGGATATTAAACCTTTATTGGATAAATGGTTTATAAATATTTTCTACAACTGTGTTGTCATTTTACTTTCATGATTAAGTCCTTTGAGGCAAAACACTTTTCAGTTTTGATGAGGTCTCATTTATCTATTTTTTCTTGGGTTGTTTATGCTGTGGGAGTAAAGTGAAGAAATCATTGTATAACACAAAGTCCAGAAGATGCTTTCCTATGTTTTCTCCAAAGAGTTTTATCATTCTGGCTCTTATGTTTAGGTCTTTGATCCATTTTTATTTGATATTTGCATGCGGTCTGAGCAGGGCAATCCTTCTTTCTTTTGTAAATGGAGATCCAGTTTGCCAGCACCATTTATTGAAGAGACAATCCTTTCCCAATTGAGTGGTCTTGGCCGACTCCATTCTCCTTTTTAGCCCTCCTGGGAATTTTTCATTTCATTTATTGTGATCAACTCCAGTAGTTCTCTTTGGTACCTTTTTAAAATTGCTGTCTCAATATTGAGATTATCATATTGCTTATTCATTGTTTCTCTGATATACTTTAGTTCTTTCTACATATTTTCCTTCATTTTGTTGAGTATATTGAAGGTTAATTTTTCAATTGTCTCTGTCCTGTATTTCCACAGCCTGGTCTTTTCATTGTCATTGTTTTCTTGATTTTTGTCCTCTTCCTTTGTATAGTCCATCATTTCCTGTGACCTTGTTTATATTACAATATTTTGTTGCACACTGTACATTCAGATATTTAAAAATGTTAACTCTGGGATTTATTCCCTGAGATGTCTGTTTCTTGAGTGTATCTTCAGTTGGTGTTACAACAGAGATTTTCTTTAGTGTCAGGAACTAATAATACCAAGAAAAGCTAAGCAAAAACCACCTTTCACCATCTTTGCCGATTTGCCTTGATTGGCTGATGCTCTCCATCAGAGTTCATCTCCACTATCAGGAAGGTCAGCCCAAGTCAAATGCAAAGTACAGGGTCCTCCCTGTTGTTTCTGGGTCTGTGTCTTGTCCTGGGCTTGTGATTTCTAATGGCTTCAGGAGTTCCCTTGTTTACAGGAGTCTGAATACCCCTCTACTTCCCAGGAAACAGATCTTCTCCCTCTCTAGGGGTTGTACTGCAGGACTTAAAGCAGGTAAAGCCTTTGTCTCAGGCTGCTTGCTTCACTTGCTTCTTACACTGCTTTTTGTTTCTCAAGCTGTTTTTGCCTGGAGGGCAAATTCTGGAAGGGGAGTGATGCCAGAGAGGGGTGTGCTGGTTTGAATGTTTTATGTCCCCCAAAATGCCATTATCTTGGATGTAAGCTTGTGTGGTCAGACATATCAGTGTTGCTTAGACTGTAATTCTTTGAGTGTTTCCATGGAGATGTGCCCCATCCAACTGTGGGTGATGACTTTGGTTGGAAAATTTCGATGGAGGTGTTGCCCCGCCCATTCAGGGTGGGTCTGAGTTAAATTACTGGGGCACTAGATAAGTTCAGACAGAAGGAACGAGCTTGCAACAGCCAAGAGGGACACTGAAGAATGCACAGCAGTTGAGACAGGAACTGCAGTTTACAGAGACATTTTGGAGATGGCCTTTGAAAGCAGGCTTTTGCTCCAGAGGAGCTAAGAGAGAACAAATGCCCCAAGAGCAAGTGAGAGTGACATTTTGGAGAGAAGCTGAAGCCTAGAGAGAAACATCCTGGGAGAAAGCCATTTTGAAACCAGAACTCCAGAGCAGACACCAGCCACATGCCTTCTCAGCTAACAGGGGTTTTCCGGGCACCATTGGCCATCCTGCAGTGAAGGTACCTGATTGTTGATGTGTTACCTTGGATACTTTATGGCATTAAGACTGTAACTGTGTAACCAAATAAATCCCTTTTATCAAAGCCAATCCATTTCTTGTGTTTTGCATTCTGGCAGCATTAGCAAACTAGAACAAGGGGGTTCCCAGGTCAGCCTTTCCCAGCCAGGAAAAGCCAAGGGACCCACAAAAGGAGCACCCCTGATGAGTGGATAAGGGAGAGGCTGGGAAGGGTGCAGGAGCTTCTTCCTGTTATCTTCAAACTGTGCTTTCTTGGCTTGACACCTGCCCAGCAAATGCAAACCTTCAACAGTCCTCTGCAGTTCTGAGGGAGTCTGCCATCTTTAAGTCTCCTCTGTAACCTTAGTCTGGGACTTCGGACAATGGCCAACCTCAGAGCTGGACCCCCAGTGATCTAAAGTAGCTAGTCAAAAGCAGTGATCAGCAATCAGACCTATCCCCCACCCCTGGTACTTTGAGAACTGGATTTTTAAATCCTGCTCTGGCACCAGCAAGCAATGTCAGGGATCAGATCACTGGTGCCTGCTATGAGAGTAGGGGATGGGCAATGGTAACCTCCATACAGAGACAGCAATTTACTGATATTTGCCATAATTTACCAGTCTATTCCTCTCCTTCTTCTCTGGGGGCTATATAGTATTCTACTGGACTCTGGAGTTTCAAAATATTTGGTTCAGACAGTTACTGCCTACTTAATAGTTCTGGCAGAGGGACAGTTTCCTGGTATTTCCTACTCTTCCATCTTCCCACCATTTCTGTGGTACATGTCCTTTTACAATGTCCTTTTGCTGCTTCCCATATCAAGAAGGAGAGTCAATGAGACTCATTTTGGCAAAAGACAGTTATGATTCTAGCAGATGTTGGGAAATTACCTGAAGAGTGAGGCTTCCTGTCTCCTGCTGCTCCTGGGAACCCTACGGTTATCACCATGCAAATAAGCCTTGGCTAGCCATCTTTATGAGAGACATCTGCCTAAGCCACCTTGTCAGCCCAGGTAACATCAACTGACAACCAGACCTATGAGTGGGTGCATTCCATACCATTCATGCATGTCTGCACCACCACTTAACAACAGAGATCAGCAAAGCTTTTCCAGACCCAAAGAACTCCATAGCCTACCCCCAGAATTGTGAAAAATAATCAGTGTTGCAGAAGATACATATTTTGGGGATAGTTCGTTATGCAGCAAAACCTCACTCAAACAAAGAAGGTCCATATTGATTACCACTTTTTTTTTTTTTTCACATGGAGTAAGACAGTGCCTCAAATTATTCTTCTGAAATAACATGATTTGGTCTTTATTGTACTTGACAGGCCAAGCATCATTTTGCACTGTAGGTTTTTTTCTCTGCTTTTTTTCCCTATATTTTTTAGTCCTGAATATTAGAGAATAACTTTATAGACTTCAGATGGTGGTATAAACAAATAGAAAAAGGTTTTATTTTCTTGGTCACTAGTACAAAGAAATAAATGTTAATGTTACTGGGTTACACTTAATTATTGCTCCTTAAAATATAATGTAGTAGCCTCCACAATGATCCCCAATTATCCATGCCTTCCAGCATACACTCTTTTGTATCCTTCCTATAATAGTTTGTGTAACCAATAGGATGTGGCATAAGTGATTGTATGTATGTCAATTTTGAGATTAAGCTACACAAGAGAGCAACTTCAGTATAGAGTTCTCTTCTCTGTCTTTCTCTCTATATATCTTTCTCTTACTATCTCTGTCTCTTTCTGTCTCTCCTCATTCACTCTGTGGGAAGCCAGATACCTACCCTTTCATGAGGAGCCCCAGGCAGATTAGGAAGAGACCCACTTGGTGAGGAACTAAGATCTCCTGCCAATAGTCTGTAAGAAACTGTGACCTGCACCAACTATGTTGAGAGCTTGGAAGTGCATTCTTTACTATCGAAACTTTTGATGACACATCTTGACTATACTCTCATGAAAGACCCTGATTCATGCCCACCCAACTAACTTGGGCTTGCATTTCTAGCCCCTAAAAACTGAGATGAGAAGTTTTGGGAGTATTTTTTCTGTACCAATAGATAACTTATACAACACCCTACAAATATGGGACAAATGATGTATATAAGGTAAATTGTTTCACATCTCATTACTACTAATTTGTACACTTTATTTTTCAGTCCTGGGCATTTTTTAGAAACTGCTCTTGATAGCAAGGAAAATCAAGCTCAAAAATTAAATCAAATACTCAATCATCAGTGTACACACTTATCTGAATTGCATGATAATCCTTAACATCATGATGGTGTTTTTGTGGAAATCATTTTAGGAAAATTGAGGGAACAAAGTATTTGAATAGACTATTAGCTGGCAATTGTAGAGTTCTGGTAAGAGCTCTTTGATACTAACACCTGTTATTCAAATATTTTGGCATTATTTATTGCTAAATGTAGATGTGCACACATACACAGAGTACACTGTAAATCCTGTAATATATACTTGTCAAAAGAGGTGACCATTCTTTTTTCATTTAGCTCACTTCTTGAAGGCAGGTTAGCTACATCATTGGCTAGCTTTGAAATTAATAACTCATCTGAGCCTACTATTTTTGTAAAATTCCTCCTGTTTTTGGGTTTTACCAATCTGTACAAAGTAGAAATACAGAATATATCCTAAGTTGCCTTCTCCAATAAGCCCAACATTTGCTATCTAAATTTTCAGCCAACTAGTTTCCATCCATCCATTCATTCATGTATCCACTCTTGAATTTATTCTAGAAGTATATGACATGTAATGTATTGGTGATTAACAGGTTTCTAGAAAAGTATTAAGTACTGGAATAATGGATTTTCGGTGTGTATTTATATTTTACAGGTATATTGTTAGAGCTAATTATGTAATGTAAAGAAATAATTTTAATAGATGAAAAATCAGGATTTCTCTTTGAGAAAAACTAAAGAATGTTGGTACATATTTCACAATGG
This sequence comes from Choloepus didactylus, assembly GCF_015220235.1. Classification (NCBI taxonomy): domain Eukaryota; kingdom Metazoa; phylum Chordata; class Mammalia; order Pilosa; family Megalonychidae; genus Choloepus; species Choloepus didactylus. The sequence goes on from NC_051309.1 coordinate 33,825,634, forward strand.
TCAGCTATTTGATATCCTTGAAAGATAAACAAAGCCAATACAGCCAATGCCTTCTCAGTGTGACACAAGGAGCTGATGAAGTGAGACAGTTTGTAGAAGGTGGGCTGGTCCCCATAGGAGTCTGTCTAGATGCTGATAAAGTCATTATTGAAGGAATTCTAGTTCACATAATTTTAAAAAAAATCTCCTTTTAATGTGAATGCCAAAGTTTGATGACACTTTTGGAATTATAGTACCAAACTATGCATGATGTAGAAATACATGATCCCTGCTGAGTGTACTGCTGAGATGTTTGCTCCATTCTGCAGACACTCAAGCTGATGTATTCAGCTCACACAGACAGAGCTCACAAAAATATCTATAACACCCTAAAATATCAAATGGGAAGCTTAAAATGTAAACTTTTGAATACTTTTCCATTTTTGTCTACCTTTGCCTTGTCTTCCTCTCACCCCAAGAATGTACCCCAGGAAGACTGAATCTCAAAGATAAATAATTCATTTCCAGAATGCGCTTACTTGGTGCATTAAAAACAGCTTTTAAAATTCTATTTTCTGGTTACATGTTATTTTTTCCCTTATCACACAACAACTGTAATATTAAAGAAATTTATTGTGTAGCCCAGAGCTTTGGTAGCACAAGGCCAAAATACTGTATGATTATAGATTTGGGATGCTGTTTAAAGTTAACCAAATCATGCTCACTGAGGTGCAGTTTACCACTTAGACCCTGTGAAATATAGGAAATTAAAAGTTCAAGTTGGACTGAAATGCAGTGGAAGATCCACACCCTGGGACAAGTAGAGAAATTACGTTCAGGTCTAAATAACATTTTGATACCTGTGTACCACCTTTTTTCTGCAGCTTCTCTTGCCTACTTGTAGGCAAAATTAGTCTCTTATCTTTGTTCTTATAATATTTTACACAAAACTCCAGCAGAATACTTATTCCATTACAGTAAAGTCAGCTTCTTCCTCCTATGTAGTGATTATCTTAGAAGAAAGGATGATGTCTGTTTTTGTATGTTCCAAACATATCTCATTGCCCAAGATTTTATTAGACACTCCAAACTATTTGTAAAAGGTTAACTGCCACTTAAAAAAATGATTTAGGACAGCGTGATAAAATGTTTAAACATTAGATTTATTAATGGGTTGTTACTAGCTATCTTCTATTTTTATTAATTTTTGAGTGATTACAATGGTGGAGTGTTGAAGTACGTTCAAAAAATGAGAGAAGAAAATGGGAATGCACCAGGAGATAGTAACAGAGGGAGAGGGGTGTGGGCAAAATATTGGAGCACAATAGATATTTTGTAGCAGGATGTGCAGATACATCCATAAGTCCTGCCCATTGAAGTTATTAAGCACTTGGTCCTTGATGGAGGCTACAAAGATTGGGATGCAGATATGAAAAAAAAAAAAAAATACTGTCCTCACAAACCTATTCACATTTGACTGTACTTTGGCCACAAGGTCCCCCTTGTTCCTGTCCAAAGTCTCACCCTGGTACTTCAGCATTCCAGGAATGATGTCAGCTCCTGGCTATCATTTTAATAAAAGCATGCTCTACTTAAATCAGTTAAATTCAGTTTATGCTGCTTCCAGCTGAGAATCTTGCTTGAAGTAGACCTGATGACAGGTTTTAGGCCCAACCAAACTGTTTCAATTACTAAGGTGCAATGTAGGGATTTTTCACAAGAAATGATACATAAACCTTGTTGATTCATTGTTATGTAACACAAAATACCTAGCAAAATGCATTGCCACATGTGTTGATAAAGAAGAATTTGTTGTATAAATAAATGTGTGGGTGAAGGAAACAATGAATGAGCTGCCAGAGGGAAAAGCTGGAGGATATTCAGTACTACTCAGCTAACTCAAATTACAGTTAAGTCTTCCTCAAATTCTGATATAACTCCACAGAGCATACAAACAATGAAGAAATATTCAGGGGCTTTTTAGACAGGGAAGATTTGGTTTACTAATTAACTGAATCGAGTGTATTTATATACTCTTGGGCATCAAGAAACTGAGTGCTATACTTGCCAGAATGGATTAAGTGTAATTTTATCTTTTCACAGATTGAAGTTAGAGTTCACATTTGTGAAATGTAGAAAGGGATCAGAATTAAGCAGAAAAAAATCTTTCATTGTCAGAAAGCAATCTCAATTTATACTGAGTATCCTTATTCTTAAAATCACTGAGGCTGTTAGTACAGTACTTCTTTCATCTAAGATTGATAATATTGTAAAGAACTGTGAAGTGTATCAGATTTTACTTTGCTTGCAAGCTAACAAATGAGGCTGCCACAGTTTCACAGATGCTTACAAAAGACACAAGACTCTTGGATCAGAGACAATGGACTTTATTATTCATGCTGCAGAAGGCAGTGTGAATTTCATGTTCCTGTAAATTCAACTTTACCCATAAGTTCCTTGGGAGTGATACCCACCAAAGGTCTATGTCACAGCTCAGGTGCCCTAAAGTTAAGAAATCTCCAATTTATTAAGGGGTAGATATCAAACCTTTACAACATTTGTCCCAGAGGGAGACAGAAAAGTTGACTCTCTGGCCCAAAGAGACGCACCATTACTAGTTTCCAAGGCTATTAGCTATGCAGATATCCTTGAAAAGGTTTAGGACTAAAACTTTCATAAAACATATACAAATGTCATGGAGAATATCCTCCCAACAAATATAAAATAGTAAAATGAACAATCTTGAAATGGAAAAAAAGTCACAATTTATTTTATTTAAACATTACTCAAAATATCTGAAGAAATTGAGCTAAAAAAGCCAGCTTTGTCTCCACATTATTGCCCCAATATAAATTTAAACTTTAGTAGCTTTCCCTCCCTCCCACCTTCCATTCCCTCCATCACTCTCTCTTTCTCTCTTTCTTGCTTCCAGAGTTTAAATTCTCACTGTAAGTGTTGCCTGAATCCAGTCTGATGATTAATTCCCTTTGAGATGTACTACTTGGTGTTTTTGTATAACATTTACTTTGTTTTGTATGCTTATTTACAGTAAAGATGTTTAGATATATTCCAAACTTCCACTTAAAGCTTGATTTAAAAAAAAAGAAATTCTAATCTCAAAAATCCCACTTCCTACTGGATAGTTCTACTAAGATATTTTCAGACTAGATAAATGGAAACATAGTTAAAATCAGCCTGATTCTCCAGGCTGTATAACAACTTCTTATTCTGACCTAATCATTTCTCCTTAACATACCATAATTCTCACAGATATTTAGAATTAGCACACTGGAAATGCTTTGGACATATTCCTCTTTTTTCCTGTTTTGATTGAATCAGTGGATTCTCCCGGCACAAAATGCTTCTCACCATGACTCATGGTGATGATCCCACTTGAACAGTTTAATCATGAAATCTTCCCCAAATTTTATTTTCCATTTGGTTCCATTTTTCTTGTTCAACTGGATCTCTCCTTCCCCAAGAAGAAGTCTGATCTCTCTAATGCACTTAACAGTGCCCTTATTTTACTTTTCATCTCACCAGCTCTTATATCATAAAATTCCCAGTTTATGGATCTGGCCTGAAGTAATGACACTTTCTTTTCATTAAATAAATACCTGTACCATTTTTCATTATGTCCAAACCAAGTTCAGTGACTAACTATGTGATCTTATATATATCCATTACAAGGCAATTCTTCGTGGTATTTGTACATTTTGTATCAGCTTTTGCTCTGGACTATCTTTTCAAGGATATTTAAATAGTAAACTACCATTTAAGATAGAGATAATATCTCACTTTGGGGCAGAGGGCAATATGTTTCCTAACCAATTTAAAAAAAAATATTGTACTATTTCAGGGGAACATTTTCAAGGCAAAGTTTTAAAAGGTATGCTAACAACCCCCTTCAAACTATTAGTACTTCCTAAGATCAAGGTTATTTAATTGTGACCCAAATTCACTTCACTGTCTATGCCACATCCACCTAGGCCACTCTACATCAACCCTGTGGAATTGGAAGGAAAAGAGAATTTATATGAAGATACATTCATGCTGCTTTTTGTGCTGGGAGTAATAGTGGCCTTTCTCGCTGACATAGAAGTCTCATGTCTTCTTTCAGCATGTATGAAAACATGCCAGTCTACCTTGGTCATTTGCAAGTATGGTAAAATATCAGACCCTTTACAGTTGTTAATACTATCCACAATAATGATCACTTAAGCCATTTAGTTGAAATATAGGCTCATTTTGTAATTATATGAGCAAATTTATTTCCCAAATGAATTATAAATTTCACAATCCAAAGAAACTAATATAGGAATTCAAATGTATTTTACTGTTTTGTTTATTTCCCCTTACTAGAGTGTAGTATCTGTGAAAGCATGGATTTATCTTATTTAGCTTTTCAAGTTTAGTGCCTGTTAAAGGGCCTGGAAAAGTACATGCTTAAAAATATTTAATGATTGAATGATTAAAAACTCTAAATTTCTGGAGGAGCTAAGATGGTGGCATAGAGAGAGTGGAAGCCAGTTAGTCCCTCCCTGGAACAATTCATAAATGACCAAAAAACTAGAAAATAACCTGGAATAACTCTGGGGAGACAAACGTGACTGTCTACTCATCATCCACCAACCTGAATTGGGAGGAATGCCTGAGATCGCAGCATAAAATCTGTAAGTAAAACTGCGGACCCGCGCTGAGAGCTGAGCCAAGAGCCCCTCCCTCACGGAAGACTCGTGGTGCTGGAGAGCAGCACTCCCTCAGCCCAGGTCCAATTGGGGTTTTAATGTTAACTGCTCAATACTGACAGTGAATCCTCAACAAGCAGACAGAGGCTTTTAGTGACAACTGACCTTGGGAGGGTCAGGGGACACATCTGTCTCAGGACGGGGAGCCCAGAGGATTGGGTGCTATCTCTGGCTGATCGGTGAACCTGGGAGATTTTCTGTCCCTCTCTATCTTTGTGGAGAAAACCTCAGCAATTTTCAGCCTGCAGCGCTTTGCAGTAAAGACAGCCTCAGCCATTTTAAAATCAAAACACTTTGATCATCAGAGTCAGAGAAACAAAGAACTTATTGATATTCAGATGACCTCTCTGGAGGGGTCATATCTTCCCAAGAGGAAAGGGAGGGGCCCAGCTCTACTGCCCACCTTTCTGGAACAAGACCCCAAAGCCTGGGGGAGGAGAGCCACAGACCACACCCTCTTACACCTGCGAGTGACAGGCTGACAGGTGCACCTGCTGGGCAGAAAAGCACAGGTATATCAATCCTCTAAGAAAAACCATCAGGGAAACCAGATACTGAATATTTCCTCCTTCTGTGACCTGAGCCTGTTCTTGTCTGGGGAAACCTGATTGGGGTGGCCTAGGAGGTCAGATGCCTAGGCAACAGAAAGCTACAATCTACACTAAGAAAAATGAAGCTATGGTCCAGTCAAAGGAACAGATGTACACTTCAACTGAGATACAGAAATTTAAACAACTAATGCTAAATTAATTCAAAAAGTTTAGAAAAGGTTTCGCAAAAGAGATAGAAGCTGTAAAGAAAACACTGGCATACATAAGCAGAAATCGAAAGTTCAAAAAAACAACCAGTAGAATCTATGGAAATGAAAGGCACAACACAAGAGACAAAAGACAAAATGGAAACACACAACAGTAGATCTCAAGATGCATAAGAAAACACCCAAGAACTGGAGAACAAAACACCTGAAAGCCTACATGCAAAGGAACAGTTGGAGAAAAGAATGAAAAAATATGAGCAACGTCTCTGGGAACTTAAAGATGAAACAAAGTACAAGAATCTACGTATCATTGGTGTCCCAGAAGGAGAAGAGAAGGGAAAAAGGGCAGAGGCAATAATAGAGGAAATAATCAATGAAAATTTCCTGTGTCTTATGAAAGACATAAAATTGCAGATCCAAAAAGTGCCATGTACTTCAAACAGAATAGATCTGAATAGGCCTATGCCAGGACACTTACTAATCAGATTATCAAATGTCAAAGACAAAGAGAGAATCCTGAAAGCAGCAAGAGAAAAGTGAACCATCACATACAAAGGAAGCTTAACAAGACTATGTACAGATCTCTCAGCAGAAACCATGAAGGCAAGAAGGAAGTGGTGTGATATATTTAAGATACTGAAGGAGAAAAACCACCAACCAAGAATCCTATATCCAGCAAAGCTGTCCTTCAAATTTGAGGGAGACCTCAAAATATTTTCTGACAAACAGACAATGAGAGACTTTGTGAACAAGACACCTGCCCTACAGGAAATACTAAATGGAGCACTACAGAGTGATAGGAGAAGACAGTAGTGTGTGGTTTGGAACACAATTTTAGGAGATGATCTCACAGCAATGTAAGTACACTGAACAAAGATAACTATGAATAACGTTGAGGGAGGAAGGTTGGGAGCATGTAAGACACCAGAAAAAAGGAGGGAAGATAAAGACTGGGACTGTGTAACTTGGTGAAATCTAGAGTGTTCAATGATTGTGATAAAATGTACAAATATATTATTTTACGAAGAAGAACAAGCAATTGTCAACCTTGCAAGGTGTTAAAAATGAGGAGGCATTGGGGGTGGGATGCAATCAACATAAACTAGAGACTGAAACTAACAGAATCATTGTATTATGCTTCCTTTAATGTAACAAAGGTGACATACCAAGGTAAATGCACATAAGAGGGGAGGCATGTTAGACACTTGACATTGGTGGTATTGTCTGACTCTTTACTCTACTTTGATTTAAGGTGACTTTTCCTTTTGCTACTTCCTAGCTGTCATTTTTTTTCCTCTTTCTTTTGCCTCTCTACCTTCTTTGACTCTCCCTCCTGCCTTGTGGAAGAAACATAGATGCCCTTATATAGATAGTGCTGAAGGTGGTGAACACATAAATATGTGACCATACAGAGAACCATTGATTGTTTACTTAGGATGGAATGTATGGTGTGTAAACAAAACCATTTAAAAAAAAAAAAAACAGGTTGATGACAAAATCTCAAGGGCAATATACTGGGTGAAATAAGCCAGACACATAAGGACTAATATTGCAGGGTCCACCTGATAAAACTGATTATAATATGTAAACTCATAGACATGAAATATAAGGTACCAAGATATAGGATGAGGCTTAAGAATGGGGTGCAGTTGCTTAGTATGAGCAGAATGTTCAACTAGGATGAACTTGAAGTTTGGAAATGAACAGAGGTGTCGGTAGCAAGATGTGAGAATAACTAACAGTGCTGAATGGTGCATGAATGGGCTGGAAAGGGGAAGCTCAGAGTCATATATGTCACCAGAAGGAAAGCTGGAGGTCAAAAGATGGGAATGTATAAAACTGAATCCTATGGTGGGCAATGTCCATGATTAACTGTACAAATACTAGAAAACTCTTCCATGAACCAGAACAATTGTACGACAATACAACTAGAAGTTAATAATAGAGGGGCATATAGTGAAGAAATATATGCCTATTGCAAACTATATACTACAGTTAGTAGTATTTCAACGTTCTTTCATAAACAGTAACAAATGTACTATGCCAATACTGTGAGTCAACAATTGAGGAGGGTTGGTTAGTGATATGGGAAGATTCGAGTTTCCTTTTTTTTTTTTTTTTTTTTTCTTTTTTCATCTTTCACTTTATTTCTTGTCTGGAGTAATGAAAAGATTCTAAAAATTGAACAAAAATTAAGTGTGGTGATGGATGCACAGCTGTATGAGGGTACCAGGGGCAACTGATTGTACACTTTGGATCTTTGGATAATTGTATGGTATCTGAACAATCCCAATAAAAATTAAAAAAAAAAAAAGACATATTAAAAAAAAACTCTAAATTTCTGAACTTTCCTGGAAAAGAGGACGTTTTCTTGATTACATAAAAACAACCAATATAAGATAAGGTAGAAAGGATTTGATGGAGACTTAACTTGAGAGATAAAATAAGTCATATGAAATATACAATGGCTTCATCCTCTGGGAATGCTTGACTAAAGACTGCAGCTAATGGATTCTCCCAGGAGTAAAGTAGGTTTGAAGAAAGTATTTCTTTGTCTGAAAGCTATAACTAAATATCCATGAGGATGCAAGTACATTCATTTGTGTAATTAACTAACTAGGCATGTGGTCTCTCAGAACAAAGACTACATTTCCCAGCATCCTTTTAGCTAGGTTTTACATGTGATTAAGTTGAAACCAAAGGGATGAAGGTGGAATTGTAGGTGCAACATCAACAAAAGTGTCTTGAAAAGAAGGAGCCGTACTTTTCTTTGTGACCTTTATCCTTACTGTTTGCTAAAATGCCAGTTGGTATGGTGGCTGCAGCCTAGGCAAATATTAGAATTTTCATGATCTTGGACAATTTATACATCATCTCTGTTCCTCAGTTACCAATGTATAAAATTAGAGTAAAAATATTACCTACCTCTTATGACTGTTCTATTTGGTATTAAATAAGTTGATACAAGTAAGGCTGTTACTATGTTCTTAGATCCTAGGAAGCCCTGAAAACATATCTGCTATTACTATTATTGAAGTTATGTTTTAAAGGTGGTAGAATAACAAGATAGAAAGTTCCTGGCCTTCTAGGAGCTGTGACATTAACCTTGATGTTTCTTCCTCTGTATTTAATTTGTATGAATGTGAAAAAAATAAAATAAAAAAAAAAATGCTTCGTTTTGTTTAAACCATTATTACTAACCACTATTACTTTAGTTTCCCCCTGTCCTCTTGGAGCCTCTCAGCAGAACTGAATTTAACTGATAAATTTGGTAAATGGAATCTTAAAAGACTAAAGATTAAATTTCAAACAAATAAGTTTCAAGAAAACAAATAAATGACTCAAAATTTGGAACTCATTTTGCAGTAATGGTTATAAATTTTTGAGCATTTATCATGTGGAGACATTATATAAAATCACCAGAATATGTCCATTTATAAGGCAAATGCATTTTTAAGTTAGAGATGTGAAAACTGAGGCTTTGAAATATAAAATAATTAGTCCAAGGAAGTAAGCTAATCAGAGACAGGGTTGGATTTCCAATCCAAATACATCTAACTCCAAAGCCCTACCTTGCCTTCTCACTGAAGTTTGTTCTACCACCTTTCCGATAGGTAGAGTGTAATCAGAATAGCTGTATCGGTGTAGCCTCAAGGAAGCAACAGAGCTGTTTTTGCAAGAACACAAACATAACTGGCTGTTACTATCTAGAGCTGATTGCCTGGAGCAGATATTAGTGTTGTTGTCTTGGACATCTTTGGTGAGTCTTAACTGTTTGGGGAGTCTTAACTGTTGAGGTTTCTTTGTCGATGCTTATGCTTGTGCTCTATGGTGGCACGGTGGAGTAAATCTTTTTTTCCCATGGCTCCCTTCTCATTCACACAAATGATGCCCAGAGTTATTTTCCTGTAACTCACTTTCAGACCTTGGTATGTACTTTGACTAGCTGAATTTTTGTTTTTACAGGATCTTCAGTTTTTCAAATGTTGCTCACTTTTGTGCTGTCTTACTTACAATTATTTCAAAATGATGAAAAAAGCTTACCAATTTCTTAAGGACTTTGGTTTTCAGTATATTAGTTAAACAATTAAAAGTTAGCAATATTCAGATTCAGCCATAAGAATTCTGAGAAGACAAATATTTAAATTTCAAATTATTCAAGTGGTAGTTTATGAATATGTTCTTATGTACTACAACAGCACAAGACATGGGAGTAGTTTTCTTTCAGACCAACTTGCCTCCACACCATCATCAAAGACATTGGTGATGATCAGCCGGTACCTAGGACTGCTCTGTGGAGATGCTGAAAGACGGAGTCACAAAGCCTGAGGTCCTTCAGATAAATGCAAAAGGCTGACTCTTCTGTTTCCAGAGAAAAGGATTTGGAAAATAAATCATTTATCTTTGATAATTCAAGTTTCCAAGTGCCACTGATGCCCTTTTGGAAATGAATGGAAGGAAAAATCTAACTTGTAAGAAGATTATGTCAGTGAGCTTATACTACAGAGGTTTCAGGACAAGAGATGAGTAATTCATTTTCACACCGATGTGTGGGAGGAAAAAACAAGAAAACATAGATATTGTTAAATCTTAAATGATATATTTAAATGAAACTTAACATTGTAGCATTACCAAAGGGAGAGAGTATTAATATAGAGAAAATCACATATTACTATTTTCATGAAGCAGATTCCCATTTACCTCAATTGTCTGGTGTACTCAGGGCCTGAAATTTGTAAAATACATTGATCATGTTTATGAAATAGTAGATTTTTTTTAACTCATGATATGAACATACAGAACAATTGATAATTGAACATATGAGAGCATAGCAAACAACTGGAATAGCTTGCACCTCTAATGACCTTGGAAATTTTCCTTTTGAGCAAAACAAAGAATGAGAGAAAAGTGATTGAAGGAAGATATAGGAAGGGCAGCATAGGTAGCCTGGACTGGGAGACTGGAATAGCCAAATGTTGCTCCCTTCTCCATCACTGGAGTTGAAATACTGTCTTTAACTTGAAAATTTTAAAGAGAATAAATATAGTAAGCCATTTATTCTTTCAAAATCTCCTGAATTTCTTCCTACATCTTAAAAGTACCCTCCAATAATTAGTAAGATTGTATCATTACAACATACTTAGGGAAAAACAAAGAATAAAGGAGATAACTTATCTAATTATATTAAAATGTACAATATCACTAGCACTTTAGACTTTCTTTTTGACTACTCTCATTTTCTTATATCTTCACCCTCTTTTGCTTAACTATCAACCCACCAATCATTTCAAAGAAATACACTAATTCAAAGATTTAGTATGTGGCATTGGTCTTTTGGTTACCTGAAATGAAAGATCTCTGAAGAGAGGTTGTTAATTAAGGACAAGATAATACAAATAAATTGAAATCAACTTACCTTGCTGTCTGCAACCTGTATGACAGTAGGAAATTCACCTTTATAAGAAACAGTTGTGTCATCTGTATGATACAGACCATATTTTTACCTTGCATGGTTTTCAGAAGGCGTATTTATGCAAAGCAATATTTACAGTGCCAAAGTTGAAGCAAAAAATACCTTGTAGTCATTAGCAATATTATAAGCTTTATTGGGTCCTTGACTTATGTCAGACCCTCTGATAGGCATTATCCACAGATATATCTCTTGTGATCGTCACAATTCTATGATATTGAATCTGATGTTATTCCCATTATTGCAGATGGAGAAGTTGAGGCTTCAAGAGTTTTTATCACTTTCCCGAGGTCATCAAGCATGCATGTACTCTGACTCTAGGGATCAATAAAAAGTCCTTTACTATGCTATTCTAAAGATCAACTTAAAACTTCTCCCCATTCATGCTGTTTATCATGTAGCCTAAAGAATAATTATTGACGTTATGGCAGTTTAGGCCTTATCTTTACGGAAATTTGCTTCTTAAAATTTCTTCATGCAAATATAAAAATACAATTAAATAACTAATACAAAACAACAGATTTGCAGAAAGCAGGGGTTACTATGGCATATATTCTGTCCTGACTATGGAGCAGAATATGAAACAACATTGTGTTAGTAATAATTCATTACTCAGGTGAATTTCATGACCCAATGGAAGCAACATGGTGTTTGATAGCCATACATTATCAGTATTTTTATAGAAAAATATGTGATATTTGTGTAAACAAAATTCTTTTAGTCTACTCTTTGAGAAATAGGAAGATCAACACACACACACACACACACACACACACACACACACACACATCCATATATTTGTTTTCCTAAGAGAATATCCTTACCACTCATTCATTCAACAAATATTTTAAACATTCTTTTGTGCCATACTTGGTAATAATCAGAGGGGATTGTGGGGTGACAAAGACATAGAAGATCCGTAGGCACTTACGGGCCTTACATTTTTGTGTGGAAGACAATGTACTACTAATCAATAAGAAAAGACAACCACAAAGTGTAAAAAGTTCAGTGAAGGAAATAAATACATTGGATGATGTGAGTGAGTAAACAGGAAGGGGGTGGCTTTAGATTGGATAATCATGGAAGTTTTCACTCTTTTTTGAGGTGCTAATTATCATGATTTCTGAAAGATGAATGAATCCAAGCAAATTAAGCAGAAGAAGTATGATGAAAATAGAGGAGACAGAGAGTACAGAACCTTTGAGGATGGAGAGTTTAACATGTTCTGCGTACAGAGAGAGAGAGAGAGACTATTGTGTCTAGAGGAAAGAGGAAATTTGGAGAGTGATTTGAGATGAAGTTAGGGAAATTTACAGGGCCTCAATCTTGTAGGAATTTTTACCATGGTACTGAAACTATATTGAATTATAAATAAACATAATGTGCCAGGAATTCCAAGTAACTTAAGCATGCAATTTAATGGACTCTATATGGAACAGCTTCACATATTTCCATTATTCCAATCAAACTGGCAAATAAAATGCAGTTTACACAGTGTTCCAGTTTGCTAATGCTGCTGGAAAGCAAAACTCTAGAAATGGATTGGCTTTTATAAAAGGGAGTTTATTTGGTTACGCAGTTACAGTCTTAAGGCCATAAAGTGTCCAAGGTAATGCATCAACAATTGGGTACCTACCTTCATTGGAGGATGTCCAATGGTGTCTGGAAAACCTCTGTTACCTGGGAAGGCATGTGGCTGGCGTCTGCTTGCTCTGAGGTTGCATTTCAAAATGGTGTTCTCCAAAATGTCTGCATCAGCTTCCAACAGCCATCTTCAAAATGTCTCTGTAAGCTACTCTCTCAGCTCCTGTGCATTCTGCAAAGTGTCCCTCTTGGCTATAGCAAGCTCACTCCTTCTGTCTGAGCTTATATAGTGCTCTAGTAAACTAATCAAGGCCCATGCTGAATGGGCAGGGCCACACCTCCATGGAAATCATCCAATCAGAGTTATCACCTATATGTGGGCAGGTTGCATCTCCATGGAAACTCTCAAAGAATTACAATCTAATCAACACTAATTCTGCCCAAACAAGATTGCATCAAAGATAATGGCATTTTGGGGGACATGATATTCAAACTGGCACACATGGGGAGTCCTATCTTCTGTATTATCCCACATTTTGCTAGATAGTGAAGAATGGTGGGGTAAAGAATTTATGCGGTGGAGTTGGAGAGATTAGGAACATTATTTCTTTCAAATAATTGTGTTTTTGAGAAATGTTAAGGGTGGCAGACTGGCAGTTTCTCCTAAAATTTGTTTCTTTTTCTTCTTATTCCACAGTAAGGGAATTTAATTGAGGACATGGCAACTCACCTTAAGAGCAGTATTTCATCACCTCCCTGGCAACCCGGTTTGATGTAACTATGTTCTTCTCAATGGGATGTAAATAAACTGGTATGTGTACTTTGTGCATCGTTTTCTTTTAATGGAATTGTTTGACCTAAAATTCATCTTCTTCCCTTCCTTTGTGCTAAAAAAACATGATTGATGTGAGACACTGTTTCAAATACATAAAGGAAGATAACACCTTATAGCTTAGTGGAGGGAAGAGCGTAGAAGGAACCAGGGTCCCTGAATGCAACTATAGAGCAGATCTTCTCACTACCTGGGGTCACCAACTTCTGTGATGTTACACAAACTATACGTAGGGCTTCACATGTGACATCATGTCCCTGGGAAAGATAAAGCTTCCTTTCATCTTTATAGAGGAAAATGTATTTCCCTCAAGTTTATAGGCCTGGGTAGGTGGAGTCAAGGTTCTGTCAGCAAGGCAGAAAAGGACTATATGTTGCCTTCTGGGTCTTCTACTCTCTGGGAGTTGCTTCCAATCTAACCCATTGCCATTTGCTCTGCTGCGTATCATTTCTGAAGTATGATGTATAATTCTTAGTCAGTTAGAACCTGGTGAACTTGTGAGCTCAGAACTGCTTTAACTCTCCATGGTACTGAGAACCATGCTGTTTCAGTTTGCTAAAGCAGCTGAAATGCAAGCACCGTAAACTGGGTTGGTGGAGATTACAATGGGGATTTAGTAGCTTACAAGCTTACAGTTCTGAAGCCATGAAAATGTCCAAATCAAGGCATCATCAAGATGATACCTTCTTTCTGAAGACAGGCTGCCAGTGATCCTGGACTCCTCTGTAAGATGGCAAGGCACAAGGTGGTGTCTGCTGGTCTCTCCTTTCTCTTCTGGGTTTTGTTGCTTCCACCTTCTAGCTACAGTGGCTCACTCTCTGTTTCTTTGACTTTCTCTCTCATTTTTTTTTCTCTGTCTTCTCTGTCTTCTTTTTCCTTTCTCTGAATTTCATCCTTTTACAGAGGAATCATGTAGGAGAATTAAGACCCACCTGGGTCATGCCTCAGATGAAATAACCTAATCAAAAAGTCACACTGACAATAGGTTTATACCCACAGGTATGGATTAGCTTTAAGAATATGATCTTCTGGGATCCTCAAGCCTCCAAACCATCTTCTCTGCCTAGTTCACAAATTTATTCTCTCAACAGGTCTCATACTTAAGCAATTCAACAGATTGGAAAGTCTACTGGCCTTTGGCCAAGTGGGCATCTATGGCACTGACTTTCATCTGAGCAATTTCTGTGTCTTCCACAAAACATTTAGAAATTTACAGACTTTAGCCACACAGTACAATAGATAAAGGAAACTGGCAATCAATATTTCAGGCTCTCTCTGGGCCTAATCACTCCAAACAAATTTAAGGAGAGCCTGTCCACAGCAATGGACACTACCAAGAGTAGTAAAAGGGCAGTGAGGTTTACTTTTCACTTCTTTCAACTTCCTTCTATTTTATAACCCACCAATCTTCTGTAACTTTGGTTATGTGTATGTGTGTTGAGAGAGAAACAAAGCACTCATGTCTGATTATTTTATTCACTCACTACTACTTCCTTTATTCTACAGTTTCCTACATAGAAAGTGTTTTCTTTTACTTTTCCTTCCAAGTGTGTGAAACTTGTTCTATATCATTCTCTTTAATATTTTCTGTCCTTGATCTTTTACTGTAGCCGTATTTGAATGGCTTTAATGTGATATCATCTCCATTATGTAAGCACATAGAAACACATGTATATGTATAATTCTAGTTTGTTTGCTAGCTTCTATTAGAAAACATTAAGAAGAAAATCAGTAGATAGAGATTTTTTTAAATCACTTTTAAGATTACCTTCTTTGATATTTATTTTTATATTTAGCCAGTCCTAATATAAAACTTCATTTACTAGCCTGAAGATAATCTGCTTGCTCCATGGCTATAGTATTAAGAATATGGGGAAATAGTAAATGCTTAAATACTACTCAGTTCTATACAGGGCGATCAGACAGTGTAAATGTACCCAATTAAGACACCATGACAATCAAACTGAGTATTCTGATTTTCACAAACTGGACTACTCATTTGACATTTCTTGCTAGTTTTGAACATTTAGTATTCAAGTAGTAATTAGGCTTATTTTTTATAAGTGGGCAAATTTAACCTCTGAAAAACTGTTTAATGACTTCACTTCCTTCTTCAAATTCTCAGAGAAAATGGAAATACTGCATGCAAAATAGAAGATGAGTCTTTGAAAGAACATTTGGTACATCAAAAATTCATTATAAGTGCCAGAATAAATTTGGTGCTACACAACTTTCCTGAACTAATAAAGTTTTAAAGATATTTCTGATATATTATCTACAACACATTTCATGACATACTTGGGAAACTATAGATTTCAATGTTCATTTATTTAAGGGAAAACATATCATCTTCCTTGCCCGAAATTAAATAAATAGATAAGGAGATATAGTGGTAGATTAGGCCCAGGACAGATAATTGAAGGTATAAAACTCAGCCACTTTAAGGCATAGGCATTCACTTAAATGCTCATTAACATAGGTTTTTTAAATAATTTTTAAATACATATTTATCTTACCAGAAATAAAATGTAAAAAATCAAATATATGAACATTATGCTTTAACTACTATATTGAATTACATTTATTATATTAAAAAGTATTCAGTATAAAAGTCTTTCTTAAAGTATTCATTTTTCAAAAAAAATTTCTCTTATACACAATAAAAATAACAATGTTTCAGAAGGATGGGAAAATATGACAATTACCTGATTTTTCAGAGGTGTTTTCCTAGAATATGTCTCATGACATAGGTAACCTTTTTTTCTCAAAGGAAAAGTATATTTTTGGAACTAGTTATTTTGACCGGATAATTCAGAATCAATTTCACAACAAATGGAGTAAAAATACAGAATAAACACAAAGAAATAATTCTAAGAGAGTATAATTATGTAAATTGTTAAACATTTATTAAAAGAAGGGTAGATAAATAGATGATAGATGGAAAGATAGTTACTGATAATTACGTATTATGTTAAGCAGCTGTTGCTTAAATGGCATTGTAAATCAGGCATGACATTTTTATACATAGTATAAGACCATGTTGAAAATGTTTGGCCTACATTGGGACTGGCGGTTTGATGTGCTGAGCCCTCGATCATGGGACTTGCCCTTATGAAGCTCATTACTGCAAAGGAGAGTCTAAACTTGCATGTAATTGTGCCTAAGAGTCTCCCCCTGAGTACCTCTTTGTTGCTCGGATGTGGCCCTCTCTCTCTAACTGAGCCATCTCGACAGGTGAACTCGCTGCCCTCCCCAGGATGTGGGACCCGACTCCCAGGGTTGTAAATCTCCCTGGCAATGCAGAATATGACTCCCGGGGATGGATGTGGACCCAGCATCGTGGGACTGAGAGTATCTTCTTGACCAAAAGGAGATGTAAAATGAGAAAAAATAGTTTCAGTGACTGAGAGATTTCAAATGGAGTCAAGAGGTCACTCTGGTGGACATTCTTATGCACTATATAGATAACACCTCTTAGGTTTTAATGTATTGGAATAGCTAGAAGTAAATACCTGAAACTACCAAACTCCAACCCAGCAGTCTGGACTCCTGAAGACAATTATATAATAATGTAGATTACAAGGGGTGACAGTGTGATTGTGAAGACCTTGTGGATCACACCCCCTTTATCTAGTGTATGGATGAGTAGAAAAATGGGGATAAAAACTAAAGGACAAATGGGGTGGGATGGGGGGATGATTTGGGTGTTCTTTTTTCACTTTTATTTTTTATTCTTGTTCTGGTTCTTTCTGATGTAAGGAAAATGTTCAGAGATAGATTGTGGTGATGAACACATAGCTATGTTATCATACTGTGGACAGTGGATTGTATACCATGGATGATTGTATGGTGTGTGAATGTATTTCAATAAAACTGAATTTAATAAAAAAAATGTTTGGCTTAAAACTGGATACTTTCTATAAACATGGTCCATTTTAATTAAACAAAGCTCCAAAGTTTACAATGTATTGCACTCATTTCTACATACTACGCTCATTCTACCTAATGCAGGTAGAACAAAGATCCATAAATCTTGGTCTCTGCCTTCAACAAATTTAAGATCCCTAAAGGTGACCCTGAAAATTGTCAGAAAAGTGTCATGTGTGGACAAAGTAATTAACAATCTTATCTTCTCGTGTAATCAGAAGAGCATCTTGGAGAACAGGGAATTTGGAATGGGTATCACAGGGCAGATGGCCATTTTACCAGTAGCTAAATGTTTGATAAGCACATTCTCAAGGAAGAAATTACTTTGAGAAGAGCCATAGAATCAGAAAATGAAGGGCATGGATATACAGTAGGATATAGAAAACACTGGACTGTACTGTAAGTATCTGAAAGGAGGAGGATCTTAATTTAGAAATTAGCAAACTGTTCAGGACTTAGCAACGCTCAGTACTTCCCATTCCTAAGCCCTATTTTGAAAGTTAATATGCCAAAACACATTAAATGTCTAAAATTTAAAATTATACTTAATTTGACAGATGACAGAGAGTCATAGATATTTAAAATATATTTTCAAATTAAAACAGTATTTTAATTTCCTTTTGAGAATTTAGAAGAACATTTTGGGGGTGATTGTATTGACCCATGCCATCTGTTCAGATGAAGTCTGAACTGGTGCATTCCTTTCCCATCAATAATTTTTCTGAAGAAAGAAGCTATTCAAAATTATTCCAGTGATCTTCAATTGCCCTTTTCAAAAGCAGCCTACATTATTTTATTCCTTTTGAAATTAAAGAGCAAGGTGCTAGAATTAAGTGAATAAATACAAGGAAAACTTGAAATTGAGGTCTAAGGTTGATAAACACAAAATAAAATGGAAATTTAAAGTGAAAAGGGGTAAGAACTACATATAGAATGCAAAATATAAGAGAAGAAAGGAGATCTGCACCATAGGACCTTTTTTATTTTGTACATTGCTTCCTCTTCTAGTCTTCTTGCCAGGCAGAAAGACTTAAGCAAACTTTGTTAAGTGTATTCTCCCAACACATATATAAGCTGGGCAATTAATTAGGAAGTTTATCGCCCAGGAGAATTTTAGAGAGTTATAGAAATTAAGGGTAGAATCAGGTGAAAGGACCAAGTTTCGTAGATAGCCCTAGACTCAGGTGTATGACAGGACACCCTTGTTAATAGGGAGCTGGAGTAGAAGACATGGAAAGTCAAGATTGTAGGATGGTTGATAATGGCTTCAGCTCAGGCCTATGCATTGCACCAATACAGAGACTGAAAGGAGCCTTGGAATCAGATACCATAGGGGGCTCCTTGTTAGGGTACTGCTTGGAAGAAAGAATGTTTTTAGGGAAATACTAGTGTCTAATAACTGAGGAGACTTTAAAATTCCAATGGGTAGAGTAATACAGCAAATTTTCATTTAAATTGGAACATTTTTCAGTGAAAAGGTGCTCGACTCTATTCAACAGACATTATTTGATCTACCACAACCTTGATCAGGTAAACCAAGACATAAGGTCACTCTATCAATAGGGCTTTATTACAAGCTGAAGATTGGCTGTGTCCAAGCTACTCTGCTTTCTCTCTTGACATTTGGATATTTGGCTTATAAATGGAATGTACAAAATCCAGCTACTGAGAACTTGAATGAAAAATACCACGTATAGGAAGCTAAACTGAGTTGTAGTTTTACTGAACCATTTATGTCAATAATAAATATTTCTGTTTTTATACTATCATATAAGGTATGGCCACCATTCTCTTCTCATATTTTAAATCCTAAATCGCATCGTGTTTAAACAAATTAGGGATAGATAACAATAAAAGCCCACTTTAATATTGTGCATTTCTTCCAGGCATTTTTGTTCTTATTCTCCCCTTGGTTTTCAGAAAATAACTTCTTAAAGTAAAATTTTGCTATATTTGTTTCCTTGTAAGTTGTTGCTCTACAGTCTTTCCATGGAAATTTTCCTTAGGACAGAATAACTTTCTAAATATAATTGAATTAGCATTAATTACTAATATATTGATTATGTCACTGAAACCTGGCAACATTTTGGTAAACAGGCTTTTTTCATCATCCAACAGTTTTTAAATAATCTAATGGATTGAGCAATGGAAGACATATTAACATAGTTCAAAGCCACAAATATTGAATTTTTTTTTGCACTATATTACTTGTCCATGAAGTAAACTTGGACCAACTATACTTGGGTGATACTTTTTCCCTTTGAAAGCAATGGTGTGCTCATACTTATAACTTGATAAATTTAAGGGTGATTCTCATATTTTATACTTTTTATGAATACATAATACATCACTCATGAATATTGTAATAAAAATAAGGCAAAGACCTATTTCTTCTCAATATTTACATAGGTATAACATACAGAAAATATTGTTATTTCTTTGGGTAAAATGTCACTCTGTTCTCATTTTAATGGGCCTATTAATTTATTTGATCAAAAGCTTCATTGTCGCGGTGAAACAATTAGATTTGTGGTACTTTACCTGTTTGCAGCACTTTGTGGATATTTTCATCTAAGGATGTGATATCCATGAATAATAAATATTATAAAAAAATATTGAGAAGTATAAACAAGCACTTATATGTCCTTATCATGCACTTAGCACTATTTTAAGATAGCTATATATATTAACTCATTAATTCTTACTACAACCATGGGAAATCAGTGCTATATTTATCTCCACTTTTACAGACAAGTCAACTCACTTCAATAATGTATCCACCATCACCATCACATAGCTAATAAGGGACAAAGCTGAGATTAAAACTCAGGAAATCTGGCTTTATAATTAGTATGGTGGGTGAGGGATAATATAAATTTGACAGAACCAATATAAGGTAGACTAATAAAGAAGTGAAGGGAGGCTGCCTAAAATTAAGATTGATAAACAAAAATAAAATGAATATTTAAAGTGAAAAAAGGTGAGAACTACATATAGAATGCAGAATATATTGTTAAGCATATGGTGGATAGAATGCTATCTACAAGTCATCATTATCACTGATTAATTCAATGAATAATCATTGGAGTCCCCCTTAGCTTCCCAAAACACACTCCTGTAATTTTTGCTTTCACTTCACATTTGACTGTTTATACCACCACATTTTCTTTTTTTACTGTGTATGTGAGCTTTTTTTGTGTGTGAGAGCGTATGTATGTCTGTATGAGATGCTGCCCTCTTTCAGATATGATCCCCTTTTGGAAGGTTTGAAAAATTATAATTTAATTCAATCTTTTTTCACTGGTTCTATGTCTGGGGTATATTTGGGGATTTTAAGGTTTAGACTGCCACCAAGAAGTCTGCTACTGTTATCATACTGAACAGATGCTGCCAGCTCTTAAGCTCCAGATATTTCTATAGAAGATCTTCTAATTCTTTTAAGAGTTTGCTCAGAAAAGCGAAAGGTAGCATCAGGCCACTGCAAAGCTGCCTGTGGTATTTTATCCAGCAAGTTGACAGGTTTTCTCAAGATGAAACTTTCCAAGTCATAAGTTAGTTCAGACAGAGTTCTTAATTGCTTCTTTCTCAAGTTTGTTTACACTGACTTTTAATTCATTTTGTTTAAATGGAATTTTATTGAGGCT
Source organism: Choloepus didactylus (assembly GCF_015220235.1). Taxonomy (NCBI): domain Eukaryota; kingdom Metazoa; phylum Chordata; class Mammalia; order Pilosa; family Megalonychidae; genus Choloepus; species Choloepus didactylus. The sequence continues at coordinate 33,846,575 of NC_051309.1, forward strand.
GTCAGGAACAGACTGCATGCTGGGAGTTGTATGGAACCAAAAACATTATCCCACACTAAGTAACAGCTGGAAAGAAACTATGGGACCTCCCACATATCCCCCACAGGGATCTAGACAATGGGTGAGTTATTTGACAGAGCAACAGCAACAGCTGCCAAGTAGGTACTTTCTTAAAACTCGACTTTGAAACTTTTCAAAATTAAAATGAACTTTATGAGCATATTGGGGGTGAAAATTTTGTTAGGAATAGTTCATTGTCAAATGAAGGAGTATAACTAGAAATTTGATGGGTCATCTTTCATACCATTTTTTTTTTATTAGAGAAATTGTAGTTTACAGAAAAATCATGCTAAAAAATATAGAGTTCCCATCTACTCCCTCCAATTAGTGTGGTACATTTGTTACAAGTGATGAAAGAATATTACAATTGTTCTGTTACCTATAGACTGTGGTTTACATTATGATTTCCTCTTTGTGTTGCACAGTCCTATGTGTGTTGTTTTTAATTCTAGTGACATATATACAATAAAAAGTTTTCCCCTTTAACCGTATTCAGATATATAACTCACTGCTGTTCATTGTGTTCACGATGCTGTGCTACTGTCACCGCCATCCATTACTAAAACTTTTCCTTCACCCCAAATAGAAACTCTGGAGAATTTAAACTTTAACTCCCTATTCCTTATCCCCAACCCTTGTCCCTCACAACCTATATTCTTGTTTCTGACACTATGAATTGCTTACACTTATTATTTCATAACAGTGAGTTCATACAATAATTTTCCTTCTGTGTCTGTCTTATTTCCATCAATAAGATGCTGCATTTATTCACAAATTCCAAAAGATGGAAGCAATCCAGGTATCCATCAACCGATGAATGAATAAACAAAATGTGACATATACATACGATGGAATATTATTCAATGCTGAAGACATTATACCATTTTTAGCATAATGAGTTCAGAAATATTTCAATTGAGACAAATATTAATTTAAACTGTGGTCCTAATATCAGCTCTATATAGTGCAAATTAGCTGCTGTCAATTATCTGATAAATAGAATAGCATATGTAATCAAGCTATATTTTCCAAATTATTTTTAATTATCTTTTCTAAATAATTTAATATCAATGACAACAATCACACCACACACAAAGAATTTATTCCATTCACAAATTTAATGTCCTAAATTGTTAAATACCTCAACATAATATTTCAAAATTAAAGTGATCATTTCTGTTTAAAATAGGAAATATTTTTGAATAAGAATATGTAGAAATTTGGTTAATAATTTAGAGTAGTCTTTCCTCTTTAATCTTTCACTATTATCATGTTGCATCACTTATCAAAATGTTGGTGTTCCACTTTTAGGTATTTATTAACCAGAAGGAAGTCTTCATTACTATCACTAATGGTGCTTAAATTATATAACATGCCAAATGCCATAAATAACACATGGAAATAAAAATTTTTTAAAAAATCATAATCTAAGGAATCTTACAAATTAGAAATAAAAATACTCACTATCCCATGTTCCTGTTTCTTGTTTTACTAGATTCCTCCACATAACTGTACTTAGTAGGCATATTGTCAAACAAGCAAATTAAAGCAATATTCTTTGTAACATGTCCAGTAACCATGTTTGCCTGGAGTTACTCTTAATTATGAAATAAATGGATTTTTGCAGGGCATAGCCAAGTTTAAAACCTTAGTACATTTCTTTATCTAGCCAGAAAACTGACAATCTCAAAGCTAAGATGGAGCACACAATTTCTGGAAGGGGTTATATGAGATTTTACATGGATTACTATTTTATAGATGAATATAATAGGAATAATTTCATTTCAATTTTTCAAATCCATGTTCCTAGTGAAGTGTAGCTATAAGTCTTGGGATGTTAGACTCAAACTTTGATCCTCCCCATTCATTTGGCTTTGTATAAATTGTATCCAAGAGGGAAGATGATCTTTATATTATCCTTCTTTCTTTTTTTTTTTTTTTTAAATTTAATTGCAATTTGGGAAGTTTATTTACTTTTAATGATATATTTAACAGTGTTTTGACAATCATATTTTGGGCAAGAAGGTCCCATTATTACATGAACTCTAATTCTGATGAAACAGATTATTGAGTAAGAGGAAGGATGTTGCTGCTTTGAAGATTGTATAATCTTTCCTTTTTGCCCACACAGACAAAGAAAGATCCCAAGAGAAAGCTTTGAAATGAAAGAATATAACTTGATGCATAGAAGTGTAAGAGCATTTGAAGCGGATGTTTAATCTTTGATACAGCCAGCAAGGGCCTAGCGTGACAGAGATTTTGCTGTGGGGAGAAAAGAATTGGCAGCACTTATTCATATATTTATAAAAGTAAAAAATCAGTTGGTATATGAGCAATGCATACAAGTTATAACTTGAAACAAATGCAAAGTAAGAGTGGAAATAAGTCCAAGAAATAAACACTTATAACTATTTTTGTTATTTTGACTTTAAAGGGCAATTATTTTCGCATGAGTGTATTCTGAATAAACTATTGAACCCTGAAACCTGTTAGAGAGAAGTAATGCATGAAGCGACAGGTCTTAAGTCTAAGTTTTACTATTCAAATCACCATGAGCTCAGATTTCAATATTTTAAAAAGGTTATTTAGCAGCAGATTCCACGAAAATGTCTTTCATAGCCCAGTCAACAGCTCCAAGGGGGTTAGGCTGTTTAAGTGTAGCCAGTGTTCCTAGTCCTAATTAAGCTTTTATTCATGGCCTTAATTGACTTGTTGATATGGGTTTGGTACATTCTTAGGAATGAGCAATTAGTCCTTGAGCAACTACATAGATGACTCTGGAAGCAAAATGGCTAAAACTCATAACAGTAAAAAGGCTTTTCTGTCTCCAGCCCATGTGTCTCCTGAGTTCCTCTTCTGTAGATCCAACTGTCCATTCATTTCCTCAGGCCCATTCCTCTAACTCACCCCAAATAAGCATATTTCAAAACTAAAACAAAACTTGACCTCATCCTCATAATATTCATCTATTTTCTTCTATCTTCTCCAATTTAACAAAAGCAAAATCATCCACCATGTGTTCTAACTTGAAACCTGGGATTCATCCTTGATGCCTCATCACGTCTGAAATCCCTTAACTCGACGAAAACCATCTCTCCAATCCATGTGCTTCTTTCCACTTTGGCTGCCACAAAGCAAGTCCAAGGCATTGTCATTTCTATCTTGTATTAAACATCTTCTATCCAGCTTCCTGGAATTCACTTCCACAAATTCCCTCCTCCACCACCAGTTCATCCTCTGGAATGGGCTAACATGGGCTTTTATGTATGGTTCATCTATAGTTTTAAATTATCTTCATACCTTTTCTTTGCAATTAGAAATACGTAAACTTTATGAAGACAGGGACCATATCCCAATATATAAGTAGTAACTATCACAGTATTTTGCACATTGCAGGCATTCTTTAAATACTTTTTTCATTATTGAACAACCATACAGTTTTTGTATAATACCCTCTATACATCGTTAATTACACTTATCCAGAGATAACTCTTCTGTCATATTTCAATGGATAGTCTTCTGTGCATTCTCTTAGTTTTCTCATTTTCTTCTGTTACAGAACAAATTTTGGTCACATACCTAATTACTTAAAAGAGAAAAATGCAGAACAGATTATTGTTTTTGAAAATCTGTGTAATAAGCTTTAAGAGTATTTTTATTCTTATTTTTTGCTTTATAGGATAATCACAAATATAGGTGCCATTTCTGGAGATTAAGTATTATTTAACAGCCATGTTCCTTTTATATAAAGGATTCCCTTCACTTATAGTATAACAGAACTCTAAAGGGAAATGATAGTTAAGAATGGGCTGTTATGCAAGGGACTTCATTATGGTACCACCTGCTAGAACCATCATCAGGTTATCATTCTTTCTCTAATGGATATCACTTTTCAGACACTTTTACTAGGTGTTAAAAATTAATCATGTTTTTAGAATTTCCAAAGGAAAGCTTTAAGTGCTAAGAAAAAAAGTCATAGCACACACACACATACACACACATTTTGAAATTTGTATTATCAAAAGTGGGAAAAAATATTCACACAAAGTATTTTATCAAATGTATGCTAAAATTTCATAATGGAAAATATCCCTTTAAGTACATTAGTTTTCAATATATTTAATTAGCTTAAAGTATTCTAATTTTCTGAATCAAATCACAACAATTAAATAATGTGGAAATTGTTTAAATGAATTTTAGAAAAAGGAGTAGTTTTTTCTTTAATATTAAAAAAAAAAAAAAGACACTGTCAAATTGTAGATCTCAATATGCAGGGAATCTTGGCAGCTTTAAAGAGAAAAAGCTAAAAGAAACTGTCATGTGAACCTACAGCCAGTTTCTCTTGCCTCATCTTCCATACATAAGGATCAAATTCCTTCTCAAGCTGATACTTCATCAGAAAGAGATTCTTTAAACACATCCTTGCCGAAACAGCAGCCCTCACCCTGTTACATTCCATCTCTTTACTTGCTTTATTGCTCTCCATATTCCTCACCATATCTGATATCATATTATATATCCAATTGCGTATCAGTATATTATGTGCTTCTCAGGTTGGAATGCAAGGTCCATTGGGACAGGTACTTTCTCTGTATCACATTCCCAGATGTATCCCAAAGACCTAGCAAGTGCTTAATACATATTTCCTGGATGAAAGTATAAGTGGCAGTCAACCCTCAAAAAAGTGCTGAAAGAAAACATAGCAGATTACTCAAATATGGTCATTGCTTACCATATCTCAACACCATCTCCCTGCCTAATGATGCCAGGTATATTTATCCAAATTATCTCCATCACTTAAACTGTAGTTAAAAAAACAGTTCCCTATTCTTTATTTTATTGTTCTCTTTCCATTATTTGCTTTTGATAAGTATTGATAGTGTAATATAAATATTGAAAACATACTTGGATATTTTGTCATAGAAAAGTATGCTAAATATTGTAATATAGTCACCAAACATGCTTCAATTTCTTTCAGTGTTAAGTTATAAAATTCTGCATTTTTCATGAATTAATCATAAAATAATATGAATGACTTAATTTATAAATCATATAATTTTAAAAATCCATTTGGAGAGTATAATATAATCTAAAGTGTAGTTATCAATAAACCAACTTGCAAGTAATAAGTCACAATTAATCCAAATATACCAGGTTATTAATGTCCAGCTTTTTGACTTGACTTTCTTCCCAACTTTTAGCATCCCCTCCTCTTAAGTCTCTATCAATGTGGTTTGAATTTTACATTTTGGTTATTCATACTTTCACCTTCTTAGTCATCCATTCCATATTCATAGAAAATGCTTAATTTTGTGAACCCCCAACCCCACCAACCTTTTTAAACCATGCATCAGTATTGCTGAGTGTTTTAAAGGAAATCTATGTAAGTTTTAGTATTGCTGCCAGTAAACATTATGGTTAACAACCTTCAGTGTCTTTCAGTACCACCTGCTAATTCTCATTTATTTCCTTAACCAACTACTTTTCTATTCTCTTTAAAACCTATCTGAAGTTGTCTGTGCTCTTCAGTCCTTTACCATGTCATCAGATGGCCTCAACTACTCCCTCATTTTCAAATCTTGCTGTATCACATCTTCCTTCTTCTGGGAGAACAGGCCCTCCTCCATTATTATGGCAATTTTCTACCTGTGCTTCTAATGCAGTGTTTCTCAATCTCAGCACTATTGACATTTTATTATTGGCAGGTCCTTGTACACTGTAAAGTTGTTTAGCAGCAACCCTCACCCCTGCCCAAGACATGCCCAGTTGTGACAACCAATGTTTCTAGATATACGGTAAAATCCCTCCCATGGGAGAAATGTGGCTCTAATGGATGTCACTCTTGCCCCTGCAATTCAGAGACCTTACAAATTAATAATTCTCTGCAGTCTTCTCATTCTCCTCAGCTTCCTTCCAGTAGCATTTAAATATACTCAGTTTTCTCTCATCTAAAGCAAATTCTTCCAGCCCCATAATTTTTTTCCATTTCCCAGCACTGATTTCTCTCTTTCCATTCAAATCTAAATTTTTGAACCATTGTCTGTTTTTATTCCATTTCTCTTCCGCTGAAATCTTATTTCTACCCAGAAATTTCATAACGAATAACCTATGTGCTGCTCTATTCAATGAACAGTTTTCAGACTTTATATTACTTAACATTTCAACATTTTTAACTCTCTTGATTACTTAATCTCAAAATGCTTTATCATTGGCACCATCACCTTCTGAATCTCTTTGCTCAGGTACATCTTTCTTTATCATTATGTAAATATTGGTGGAGCTATCTCCTGCTTAGACTCTCTGTATTTTGTTTGTTTGTTTCTCATGCTACATGTTTAATCTAAGCAAGATTCAATGCTATTTGCATATTCAAATAGCATACACAAACTAATTGCTTCAAATTATATCTTCAACAAAGAATTCTCTTCAAAATAGGCCAAGTTATCCTATCCTTAGTATGTTCTGATTGACTGACAGAAAATTCAGCATTATTTGTTTCCTCTATAATACTTTTTTACATATTTCTTACATTCAATAGGATTTCTAAATGAAATATTGCATAAAAAACATAGTGCTGAGCCCATAGTTTATCCCAAATAAATGTTTTTTTCATTAATAATAATGAATATTAGGATGGTGATTATTTTAAACCCTTTATAACTAGGAAGCTGAAATACGTATTTAACTTAATATATTCAATTTAAATTCTTAATTTCCTTTGAATTTTCCTCAAGGATCTTCCTCCTGTTATTTGGGCCTAAACCATGAGTCACCCTTGGCTCCATCCTCTCTCTCACTCATCACAGTCAGCCATTCACAGAGTCCTGCTATTTCTATGTTCTCTTTTTGAATATTAATGTTCATCAGTTCCAGGACCATTGCCGTAGTCTGTCATCTCTCACTTCAAATTCTATATGCTCTCCCGCCTATCTCCTTTTTTTTTTCTTATCTGGATTGATCTTCCCAAAACAAAAATCTGACTTACATTCCTCTACTTTAAACTCTTCTTTGTCTTCATATTCCTTACGTTAGAATTCAAACTTCTTAACCCAGTTCAGAGGATACCACCAGAACCAGGCCCTTTCTTAGTTGTTGTCCCTTCTACCTGGGGTCTCCAAAGGGTTCTCTGCTCTACATTTGTGGCCTCCCTGTGATTGAAAAATACTGCTAAATACATGTTGGCTTAAACACTGGCTCTGCTTCTTAAAGTACAGAGACTGGAAAGTGGGAAGAGTTTACAACTTCACTTTGGTAGTAGTATTATTGCTGATATTCCTATTACTACTACTATTAATGGTAAACTTGATCAAGTTTCAGCTTAAATTTTATTCCTGGGATTGCCTTCCTTATCCCATGGAGTTAGTTAGCTAACCCTACTATGACCTTTTCTTGTTCTCTACTGCCACATTTACATTATAGTTTAAATGCCTGTTCCCTTCCCTTGAATCTAAACAAAGATTGGATTCATTCTCTTCACCAGGGTATTTCACGGCCTATCAGAATGCGCAGCACACAGCATTATTTGATCAAATATATTTTTGAACAGATGACAAAGCAAGAAGATGGATGAATGGCTGAATTGATGGATGGATGGATGGATGGATGGATGAAGGAGTGTTTTAGTTTCTTAGGTTGCTCCAAGCAGATACCATGAAATACATTTGGCTTAAACAATGGGAATGTATTAGCTTAGAGTTTTGAGGCCAGGGAAATGTCCAAATCAAGGCATCATCAAGGCAATACTTTCTTCCTGGAGACCAGCTGCTGGTGATCCTTTGCCACATGGCAAAGCAAATGACTGCATCTGCTGGTTTCTTCCTTCTTTTCCAAGTTTCATTGCTTTCAGTATCTTGCTTCCATGGTTTTCCCTCCCTCTCTGTCTCTATTTACTCCATTTATAAAAGACTCCAGTAAGAGGATTAAGACCCATCCTGGAAATGGGTCACACCTTAACTGAAGTAGCCTTATCACATTTCCCTACATACATGGGTTTACACCCATAAGAATGGATTATATTTAAGAACATATTTTTTTCTGGTGCTTCAAAGCACCAGAGAATGATATTCAGAATTTTTCTTAAGAAAATTACAAAAAAAAATGTTATCTTAGAAAGTCATTAATTTCCTTTGTGCTTAATAATTGTGTCTATAAAAAGAATATTTTGTGGGGGCAAATACAAGAATGAGAATATGCTAAATTCCTAGGTAATAATGATAACAAATAATTATCAAATGATTGTTTAACCAATATCTTCTCTATATTCTTTATCTATTTTGCCATATCTTCCCTCAACTTTTTGATTTGGTTTTTGAATTGAATTAGAATGTTTGTTTTAACACTTTCAATTAGTTGGTTTCAACTCCTGCATCTTGTTTGAAGTGTCAATTTGTCCCATTGACTGGGCCATATTTTCATCTTTTCTAGTGTAACTTGTAATTTTTTGTTGGTGTCTAGGCATCTGGTTTCCTTGATTAGTTTATTCTAGAGGTTGTTTTCACTTGTTTACCTAGGGTTTTATTATTGGTTGGGTTTGTTCTCTAGCTGTTCAGAATTTTTCAGCTCTTATTATTCTGGCTCTTACCCTGCCTCCCTGTATGGAAACTTTCTTTTTTTTTTTTTTTTTTTTTTTGAGGGGGCTCTATCCAGATATGATTGACCCCAGTCAGATTTTCCCACACAAGACAGGCCCAGATCTCAGGAGGAAGGTATAATCAGTATCAGGTTCCCCAAGGATGAGACCCAGCAGGTTGTCAGATTTTCCTCTGAGGCTCAAGATGCTATGCTTTTCCTATCCAGCCAAGCAGGTGGCACTTGTCAGCCTGCAGCTCCCCACCAATGTAAAGAGATGCAGTGCCTTTAATTCTCAACAGACCCTGTCCCTGTCAGGGGTGTGATTGAGACATAGGTGGAGGTAGATGGCAAATTTAAGCTGTTTTTGATTTGTTTTTCACAGCCTCTGGGGTCTGAATTCTCTGAAGGGCCACCACTTAAGCTGGGCCCCACCCCATCCCTTTTCTTGGGAGATATAGCCCTTTAGGGAATTACCTCCTACACCTGACTCCTTGTTTTATCTTTCAGACTTATCTTAACTCTACTCTTGCCTGGTCAGAGCTGACAAATGAAAATGCCTTTCTTTAATGAGCCACTTAAAATAGTTTAAAAAAAGAGAGAAAGAGAAAAAAAAAAGAAATCCCCTTGTCAGAGTCTCTCCCTAGTCCCCAAGTTTCATCAGTCAAGAGCCAGAGTTAGGATCTAGCTGTACGTACCCCTTTTCTTAGAGCAGTCCTTTTCCAGTATTCTGAGCTTGGCCAACTCACAAACTCTCTGCTTTTACTTATTTATTTTTTCAATCATCCCTGCCTCCTCTCTGCTGGGAGGGACATCAGGTTCCTTTCCTGCTTGCTCCAGGTTTACCTATGCTTATAGCTTTATTCAGTAGTCCAAATTTGTGAATGAAAACCACAACTGGAGCTTTGTTGAGCTACCTTCCCTTGCTGCTAGTGAGACTGCTTCTTTGTCCCACAGGGAAGTGGTCCAACTCAGCCTGTCATGCCAGTGGTGGAGGGGTGCCCACCTAAACAGTTTGGGGCTTTACTTATAGATGTATTCTGTTATCTCTGCCCTTCCACCCGTTCTAGACTGGTATGTGATGTCTGTCATGTCACAGATGTCCCCCAAACAGTTGCTCCAGACAGTTCCTGGCTGTTTACTCTCTGTTCTGGGGGACTAACTAAATTCCACACCTCCCTATGTCACCATCTTGCCCCATCCACCAGTTTAGAATATAAAGGAGAGGACAGTATTGTGACAATTGGGAATCATCAGAATAATTAATGTGCAATAAATTTTCATATATAATATCCATATATTCAAGGAGATCATTATGTCCCAATTTATTATGCTTATTTTTCTGAAAATAATATCCAAAATCTACCAAATATCTAAATATTTTGAGTATTTTCAATATAAATGTATTGATTTTAATTCATTTTTTTATAATAGATGAAATTTTCTGTTTTGAAAATCATTTTTAGGTCATCCAAAGCAAATTTTATGCAACAGTATGTATGCGCCTTTAACAGAAGATAATAATGAGGACTGATTATATATTTTCTTAGTATTCTGAATTTTGAACAATTTTCCATATCTAACTGTTTACACATAAAATAGTATTATAGTCCTACGTTACATCATAAAATAAATATACAATCAAGTAAAAAATACACAAATACCTTTATATAGTCTCTGATAAAATGCTTATAAAATTTTGCATTAAAACAGTATACATATTTATGCAACACTTAATGTAGCAACTGAGATTTTAAAGCAAGCACAGAAATTCCTCAGTTTACTTAAACATAGATGCTCAATTTAGAGAAACATACTCCACATAGAAAAAGTACTTTATCATTGTTTATCATTGTATTTAATTAAAGATATTATTTTGAGTTTTTAATTTGTTAGATACTTTTAAGTCATCACATATGTTTGAATACCTTCTTTTTTCCTCACACATTAGGGGATTCAGAGTCAGGAATATTTAGAGACATTCCAAAGACACAAGACCATTAGGTAAAACTTCACAGATGTTATACTTTCAGCTTGTCGCTTGTCTTATTAATCAAAACTCTTCTTTTACCTTTTAAAAAATGTAGAGATAGTCCTTTAATATGCTACTAGGCTTTATTTTGATGGATCTAATAAATTATACTCACATTATTTAAAAAAATCCAGTATTGTACATAATGAATTCTTCTCATTCTCTCTGCACCTGTTCTCTTTCATTACATCAAAAAACTTGGGAACATCCCAAGTACTGTGTAATGACTTTTGTAAGCAAGACACAGAGAAGAAATTCTTCAAGGATGGAGTGAATTGATATCTGAAGCCTTGTTAAATAACTAGGTAAGAGGGAAGTGGTAGCAACAGACAGACTATGCGGCAAGCATCATTTGGAGGTAGGAAAATTCATGGAATATGGTATCATGCTGCCAGTGATGAAACATAAAAAAGTCATAAACTGTCTCAGTTCTTTCAATATCATCTCATATTTCCAACTAACATATTTTTCCTATATTAATTTTTGGAAAATATTTAAGCAACATAGTGTTTTAGATATTTGAAGATATTTGTGAGTAATTATTGCATGCATTTTTACCCACTATGTATCTATAATTAAATGCTACATAGGTTGTTTTTACTTGCAATTTAAATTAAGTCTACTGTCTGCTCAATGATGCTTGTCTATGTCTCAATTTTTCTCAAACTGGGGTGACTGATATAGGTTAACTATAGCTGAGTTCTTCAAACTTAATTTAATTTCTACATAACTACATCATGAAAAGGAGACTAAGGCTATTTGTGAACAAATCCTAATTAAACATCTCTAATTAAAATAGTATGGTATTAGCTAAAATTCAAATACTTAACTCTTTCCATTAGCTTTTGAAATATATAGTTTAGCCACTAAATACATATTTTTTGATGGATCCAAAACTAAAAAAAAAATCCAAATTTCAATAGTTCATATTTCTTTGCAGGATATCTGGGGGAATTGAAGTAGAGAATGATCAGGGGTTATAAATTATGTATATATAAGTATAATTTATGTCTTTTGCTACTGATCCAAAACTTACTCAGAGGATCAAAAACACAAGAACTTAACACAAAAGTGTAGCAGATAGACGCTGTCTTGGAAAGCAGGATGAGTACCAAAAATGCATTTTGGAGTATAAGGAACTTCCTTTTCTTCTTTTGTTTCCCTCCTCGTTTCCTCCCTCCCCCCTCCTTTCCTTCTTTCCTCTCACCCTTCCTTCCTTTTTCCTCCCTCTCAAAGAAACATTATTAATACATTTGAAAACAATAGCATTCCAATCCAGTTTGTGAAGTAATGAAGCAAATCATGGGAACGCAATTGCATATTAATATCCAACAATTCTGACCTACATATGAAAATGATTCTAGCCATAGTGGTCTATACTATCAGTTACATAATGAGCTTCAGAACATCATTGGTTTAATTCGAATCTCATTCTCTTTTGCTATGTTATCTTCTATTTATTTATTATGGTATCAATATCTCATACATACTATTAGTCATAAAACTCTAAGGGAGTTGATGTTCAGCAGAGCTAAGATACACTTTGATGAACACTAATAAAATAATAATAGATAATATTTATCTAGCATTTACTTTGTGCTAGATATCCTATATCAAGCATGTTAAATGAATTATTTCTTTAATCCTTTAAACCAAAGTGTTTAAAAGGAAAATAATGAATGTTGATATTAATAGAATAAAAAGTAGTACAAGATTCACTTCATCTTATTCAGAACTTTTTGAGATTATATTTTCACTTTCTCTTCCCTTAGTACTATAGATCTTATATTTCTTGCCTTCTAACTAAAGTCTATGGATTGAAAATGGCTTCTACAATTTAATGAATAGGAAAATGTTACCCAAGAATATTTAAACAACTGCTTTTGAAAATTGGCTCCCTTTGTTTAATGCCTGTATTCTGTGAGACTATTCAGTTCCAAAAGTGACAGGAATTTTAAGAAGAATATAGGCTCAAAGAAATAATAAGCTCTTGAATTTACACTCAATAACCCCAAGTCTGGGACTGTTTCCACTTTTAAAATTAGGGGATACTATCCATATGATATTTTAAATAATTTCTATGCCAAAATTTGGTACTTTAATATCCAGATACTTTGTTTTCAAATGTTTGTGCTGTTATTAGAGGGTCAGAGTTTGTGGACAGGGTGTGATGGTAACAAGCACTGATCTCTTAAGGTGAACTAAGAGTGTGTGGGCTTGAGTCAGAAAGATCTGAGATCAAATCCAGGCTCTGTGATATTAGGCAACTTACTTAAGCCCTCTGTGACACAACTCTTACATTTATTTCCAAAATGAAAGTAATAATACCTCCTTCACAGAGAATAGGTAGAAAAGCACTTCACATGTTGTATGTCCTTAATGAATATCAGTGCCTTCCTTCCATTATCTGTGCAACCCTAAACTAGCTACTTAATCCTCTATTAAATAAGGAGAATAATAATATAGCTGTGTGAAAGCAGAACTCCAAACCAGATACTAATTTTGAGAATGGTTTTATTTAGTCAAACATTATTTACACAGATAGAACTTATATAAATTCAATTGGCAATTCTGACCTTATAAATTTTGGTCAGGGACTGGATATATTAAGTTACAGAAGCTTACCATGCAATATTGAGGCTCATACAGATTTTAGAGAAAATAAAATACACTAAAAACTTCTAACCCCCAATGTAATTCATTTCACTCCCTGATTTATTATTTTTGCATATTGTGATTTGTAAATACTTTGGAGAGAAAGAAGACCCTGTTGCTTCGGGGACTTTCTCAGAAACATTACATGGCTTCATATGTTTTTGTTTATTTCAAATGTATTCATACTGTGTACTAAAAGCACAGAACATCCTCTAATTTCCAACCTTTGTAACTGTATTTCACTCTCTTACTTATAAAACAGGGATAATAGTGAGGTATTGTGCAATTCTTTCAACTGAGGCTTTTCGTACAAAGTCTTTAGCACAGACTTTGGCTCACTCTCTTCACTTATAAAATGGGAATAATAGTGAAGTATTGTGCAGTGTGTTTAACTGAGGCATTTCATACAGAACCTTTAGCACAGACCCTGGCAAGGAATAAATATGCAATAAATTTTGACTCTTATTTGTGATATATGCTAACACTGATATTTGATGAACAGGGGATACTTTTTGAGACATGAACATTCAGTAGCTATCATATTGTGAAATGCAAAAATAAAAAGATTTTCTTACACCATACTTTTTGACAATTGCAGCCCCAACATTCCTAAACACCATATATAATAGCCAGGGCTTCTGGTTGTAAGTGACAGATATGAGCTAATTAAATAAATAGTAGATTTTAAAAGAACAAAATATCAGGTGTAGAAAATGCATGGAAGTCAATGATGGCTAGGTAGAAGGATAATATCTAATCATTAATCACAACAGATGCCATTTAACACTGAGGATCTTGCCAGACCCTCAGAGCCAGTAGCACAATTAATGATATTCAATAATTTCCCTGCAAAATTAATGGTTTCTCAATTGTCCTGTGATTGTTCATCATTCTGTTTTGTTTCAAGTTCCTTAATTAAACAATTGATTGAATATCTAGATCCATGTTCTCACAAAGAGCAATTGGAGCCTACACTTTCTTTAGCTGGAACACGGGACCGGCTACCTACAAAGACTCATATAATAGTGGATTCTCTCAAACTGGGAAATATGTCTGCATGTTTAATAGCAAAAATTTCATATGCCTTTAGAGAATATTCATTTACTCAATTAAAAATACTCAACTAACAAATATTTTAGGTATGGACAAAAATAATCAAAAACCAAACAAACACTCCTGGCCTCATAGAGATCACATTCCAGAAAAGGCCTGATAGCATACAAATGAGCTAATAAAGATGCAGTAGTAATACGTACTTTGAATAGTATAAATCAGAATTAATGATGGTGAAGCAAGTTGCAAGAAACCTGTTTTAGATTGTAATAACACAGCAAAGAGTAAAAAAAAAAAAAAAATCACACCATGAATATTTCAGAAAAATGAATAAATGATATTAGCATTCAAGAGATGGAGAACACTGGGAGAAAAGCAGATTTGTTGAGTAAAATCAATACTCAGTTTTGTACATGTTAAATCTGAGATATTTCTTAATTATTCAAGTGAAATCAGTTTATTTATCTAGATTTAAGAGGGAAGATTATAGATAGATTGATAGATAGAAGGAAGATAGGTTGATTTAAGGAATCATCAGCAGTTAGATGGAATTTAGAGCTTCAGTAATAAGTAGAATCAATTGAGAACTGAAGATAAATAAGAAAAGAAGAATTCCATAATCTGAATCTTTGAGCATTTCAATATTTAGCATAAAAAGGGAATAATCAAAGGAAACAAAGAAAGACTAAAAGATAAAAATTTTCAGTGTGAGTTCATGGAAGCCAAGAAAATAAAGCATTTCAATAGGGTAGAGCAGGTCAAATGTTGCCAATAATAACTGCTGTAGGACTAACAATTGATAGATCTCAGAGTAGCTTAAGTGGAGTGGTGGGCACAAAAATCTTATTGGTGTGGATTCAAGAGAGGATAAGATGTGAGAATGTAAAAGTAATAAGTATAGACAACATTTTCAAGGATTTTTTCAATACTTTTTTATATAATGGGAAGAAGAAAAATTAGGGAGCATCCGAAATAATTTGTGAGAAGTTATAAATGAGTAACTTAAGAAAACTCCTTGGATTCTTAATGATTTTATAAACCCAAGACCAAAAGTTAATAAAACCAGGAGTGAAATGCAAACATATTAAACAAGGTTTACACTGGCTGGAACCATCATTGAAACATGTTCGTGGATTACATTTCCCTAGTTTCTTCACAGAGCATATGGTCATTTCACTTTCTAGTTTATCCAAAATTTGTATTGTTTCTAAAAGGATCATAATTTTTAGATACCTTCACTTTTTTTCCCACCATGGTATACCACCAAATAAAGCTTTCATCGCTTATTAGAGTCACTAAGTATAAGACAAAATAGAAAATGCAATTTGGACATCATGTCTTGGTGAGGACTAGTGTCTTTACTGGCTCAGTTATCTGTTATGGAACTCAATAGAACAGTTACTTTATAAATTAATTTGATGGAAAAATTATAATTTTTATGTGCCATGACCTTGCTAGTCCTTACAAAAGGTCAAAACAGTGACTGTTAAACATAGGCATATGCAGAATCTACTATTCCACTTTAGCGTCTTCCATTAGAGGGCAGAATGACATTTGTCCAGCTTTGTGTGAAAGCCATTGGCTTTTTCCTCCAAAAGACAATCATTTTGTTTGTTTGTTTGGTTGGTTGATTGGTTGGTTGGTTGGTTGCCCCAAAAGACAGTTGTTTTGTCTGTTTCTTTGTTTGGTTGCTTTTGCTTCCTTTACAAAATTGATCTATCTGTATATACATAAATACACACATACATACATATATATCATGGAATGGTCTCTCAATATTTCAGTAGTAAAGATTTATTACCATAGTTACAGGATCTTAAAACATCCTATTCTTATCCAAATAATAAAAGTGTCCTAGTTTCTTTATCTATTTCTATATTCACCTTACTTGACAATTTAATCATTAGCAAAAGAGGGGTAATCTCAATTTTACATCCTAAACCAGAGCCTTTTTCTGAGTTAATATTCAAGACAGTCAGCCCAGAAGAGAGCACAGAAGCTAACGTTTGTGGTGTCTGAATGGAAGTAAACCATATGTGATTCCATTGATCCTGCCATTTAGAGTGTGCATTATTGCAAATTAGGAATTTTTAGTTTCCTTTCTTTTCCATAGATGAAATAATTCCTCTTCCACTTTACCTCACTCGGTTTTGGAAACATAATGTTTTCACCCATTTATTGACAAGCCTGATTATTTTTCTTCAAAAGATTTCATGGAACTGGAGTATCATTTGGAAGAATGTGGATAAAGTCATGGGCACCTTGTTAAAAAAAAAAAAATTCTCCCACTACTTACCATTACCTCAAACAACTCTCTCTTTATTTCATCTCCTGTTTACCCTTCTGAATCTGTTCAAACTTTTTTAGTGTCCTCATTTATCATGATATCATTTCAGAATCCATAACTTTGGTTGTTACTACTACCAAATCATCACGTGAGACTCTTTGGAGTATCCCTTTCTGTTTTTAATTATGTTTGCTGAGGGCACTGTTCACCATCATATAGTCAAATGTTCACCCACTCTGGAACATCTCAGCAACCCTTCATGACTCCTGGAATCATAGTCTTCCTTGCCCAAGAGGATAGTGTAAAAATTAGTGAAATTATTCTAGTTTTTCAGTCATATTTCATATTTTGTTGCTCAGCTATGAAATTAGAAGTATACAAACAGCTAGAAAAATTATTTAATATTTTCAACACATTTTGCATGAAAATTTTCTTTATGTACATGACTAAAATTGAATAAGGGGGAATGATAAACTAATAAGAACAGATAAGATATTAAGGGTAATCTTAATTATATGGGAATGCTTAGGAATGAATATGGTTCATTAATTTTCTTGGGTATGGCAGGAGCATGTTGTAGCAATGTAATTATTTTAGGATATTTCTTTTTCTTATTCCTTTGTTCTGTTTTGTTTGAAATTTTTTAATTAATTTTTTTATAAAGTTTAAAAAAAATAAGAGAAATTAGTACCCAAATTTCCATATTTTTTCCTCCGTTTTCCAATTTTTCAGAATACGTCTCTCTAATCAACTCATGAGAATTTTCCTAGATCATATTCCTCTTATCAACATTTTAATCTGCTAATAAACACAAGAAGAAAAGAAAAAAATGGGCTAGATGTCAGAAATACTTGTTCACTGAGTCTATAATTCTATGGAGTAATGATTATAATAAAATGTGCTGTGTCAGTTGATATCAGTGTAAAATAAAAGCCATGTAGCGTAGCTCCTCAACAAAGGAATACTACATTAGTTAGGAAATCACAACCGAGTTAATAGTTCATTTCTTAAATGGGATGTAGAACATTGTACACCACAGAACTTTCCACACATATTTATCATTTCAAAATTCAGTCATATTACCTCCTTTGAACTGCAATATTCAATTCAACTCTTCTTTCCAAACTGACTCCAGCTTACATGAGAAAGTGTCAATTCAAGGACAGATAGTATCACAGTCAAGTACTTTTTAAGTACTTTGAGCAGACCCTGGAGAGCCAGAAACAACTTCTATATTAGAGCCTAATATTAATATTTTATGGAATATATATGAATTTAATATAAAAATTTTATCTCCTAATAATTCCTTAATTGCAGCAGGCAGTTACCCTGAACGTAGGGCATTATTTGGCCATTAACTCTGCATTGGTAGGAATATGGGAATTGTCATCCAGGGTCAGAGTCATGGTACATTAAGGGATGGCTACTGTATTGATTTGTTCATTTAGCAAATATTTCTTGACAGTAGCAAAATTCCAGGATTTGTTTATAGCTATAAGGAAAGAACAATGAAAAAAAGAGAAAAAGTATCTGAATTAATGGGGATGTTACACCTAATGCCAATACTAAAACTTAAACATATTGCAGGTTATTTTCATATTCACTTACGGCTGTCATTTACACATACAGATGTATAAAATATATACACACACACACATACACACATATGTATACACATATATAACACTGTATAAAATTAAATGAGTAGTAAGAAGTGGCAGTTGTTTCATAATAATTACTAGCCTACAGTAGTAAATGCTGTAATTTACTTATTGTATGGATAAATTGTTCCATTTCTTAGTTTTAAACCTCCATGAATGAAGTTACAAAGATTTTCCTAATCCTAAAATTTAATTATTTGGTGATGTATATCAATACACAACTTATTCATATTAAATATTATCTCACGAAGGCCTTTATGGTTTTCTGAAGGGCATCAAAGCATCTTATGATTTTGTTAATATTCCTTTACAACTTTTGCTTTGCAAATTGAACATATCATTGGCATTTTGAGGTAAGCAACACAATAAGCTAATATTATAAGAGAAAACTCTTCTAAGTTCTCATGTAATTTGCCTGAGTTGAGACCTATAGTTGGAAAACCTTCACTTTATGTATGTATACTGGTAGAAAATGCTACATCTAAATGACATATCTGTGTGCTACTATCCACAAAATGTATTGATAATTTTATGTTTTATTTCTCAATGCAACATGAGCTCTCATTCCTGCGTGCTTTTGCTGATGGTATTTCTTCTGCCAAAAATACTCTTTACCATTTTCCAACTTGTCCTCATCTTTCAAGATTCAGTTCAGTGTTTTTTTTTATTTCCATAAAATAGCTACTGATCTGGGGGGGCTTTCTAAATACCAGTTGTGCCGGTTTGAATGTATTATATCCCCCAAACGCCATTATCTTTGATGCAATCTTATGGGGCAGACATTTTCATACTGATTAGATTGGAATTCTTTGAGTGTTTCCATGGAGCTGGACCCCACCCAACTGTAGGTGATAACTCTGATGAGATATTTCCATGGATGCATGGCCCCATCCATTCAGGGTGGGCCTTGATGAGTGGAGACATATAAACGAGCTGACAAACAGAAGGAACTCAGTGCAGCTGTGAGTGATGTTTTGAAGAGGAGCTACAGCCAAGAGGGACACTTTGAAGAAAGCACAGGAGCTGTAGATGAGAGACAGTGTGAAGATGGCCATTGAAAGCAGACTCTTGCTCCGGAGAAGCTGAGAGAGGACAAATATCCCAAGTGCAACTATGAGTGACATTTTTGAGGAACTGCAGCCTAGAGAGGAACATCCTGGGAGAAAGCCATTTTGAAACCAGAACCTTGGAGCAGACACCAGCCACATGCCTTCTCAGCTAACAGAGGTTTTCTGGACACCATTGGCCATCCTTCAGTGAAGGTACCCAATTGCTGATGTGTTACCTCAGACACTTTATGGCCTAACTGTGTAACCAAATAAACCCCCTTTAATAAAGCCAATCCATCTCTGGTGTTTTGCATTCTGGCAGCATTAGCAAACTAGAACACCAGTTTATGTGCAAAACATGTTTAACTTTAATAGCTTTGTTTTGTAATACATTTTAAACATATTTATACACATGAGAAATAGAAGCTCAAAGGAGTTGTTTTGAATATCCCCATATGCAAGCAGGTAGTTAAACTGGGATTTGAGGACAGGCTCTTGACTAAAAGTGACTATGAACACTGTCCTGCACGTACTTCTTTTTATTTTAATTTGCAAATATTTGTCATATTGTTCATACCCCCCACTAAACTATAGGCTTCTGGTAAGAATTACTTTATTTTTCTCATTATGCCTGGCTATTAGTTGACACTCCATAAATGTTTATTGATGAAGGAATGAATGCATACAAGATTTCCTAAGACTTTATTGTAGTTCATAGCAGTTCATATTATGTTAGACAGATCGCCTATTGAAACTTGTTGCTTGTGTGAAATTAAAATTGACTTCCTTTTAACACTCCACTCCCCCACACCTCCATCCCTGTAGTTAAATCCCTTGGTGGCCCTTAGAATATGTTTAATTCATATCCCTCCAAATGTTTAACAGCAACTCTTATTATGCAGGACAAATCTTCCCATTTCCTTTAGTTGTATTTCATATGAAATACCTTCAAACTATTATGTGATCCTTGCCATTCTCCTTTATTAAAATTGGATTCATTTCAAAATAATCCAAAACTGTTTAATGAGCACTAGCTAGATTTTTTTCTTTAACTATCAAATTATGAGTAGAAGACTCCATGTAACAGTACAACATTAATGTGACTTGGGAAAAGCAGTGATGTTTCACTCATTCTTGAGGCTCTGTTTTCATTTATGGCAGCCTAAGATTACATTAGATTTTCTTTTCTACTTCCTTCCTCTCCGCTTCTTTTTCTTCTCCTCTTTTTCTTTTTGTTCTCCCTCCTCCTTCTACTTCTTCTCCTTGTTTTAATTTAAGCCTGTTCACATTACTGATTTCCTTCAAGACTTATCCTCATGTGAGTGATCCTATTCTCTCTTGCAGGAATTGTCCCAATTTACATTTGTGATCCAAATCAATAATTTCTCCTGGATTTTTCACTGTGGAAGTATTAATATAAATAGTTGCATTGAAATTAGTTCTGATAAGTATTGCAGATTTTCATTTTGAGTTCCAGTTTCCGCCACATTTTCATTTAGTCAAGTAGTTGATTCTTAGGCATAGAACAGAGTTCTCAATGTACTGAGAGGTTCAATTTGAAAGATGACTTGGAAAACTCAGCCCTATTTTCCTAAGACTTTCCTGACACAGTGTAACTATTAACTGCTTCTCAAGGACTTCAAACAGGCACTCATGGGTAAACTAGAATACACAAGGGTTGAAGTAACACAAATAGGTAACTCTTTCAGGTCCCTCGTGGTGGAGAGAGACATAGTCTAAATTGCTGCCCCTGCCAACAGCTGATGAATAATCTGGTTATGCTATGCCCTGGGCTGTTACCCGAGAGATATTTTAAATTGAAGGCAGATGTAGGTGAAGTATGTGTGGGAAATGGAGGCAGAATTGCACTGAGTTTATAGAAAATTGAAAGAAGCTTGCTACAGTGGTTTTGGCCTTCACTGTGTGTGATACTAATATGCAAATAACTACATACAATTTATTGTTTAGTAAAGGTTCTCATTTTGTTTAGCACCTGACAACTAAAGGAATTGAAGATTTAGTGAACATTTTTTCTCATGAAAATTATGATGGCCATGTAATTTGCATAAAATGTAAAATGTTTCCACATATTTTTAATCTATCAAGAGGCTAAAGTGTCACTGACAGAAATCTAAGTGGCCTCTAATGTTATGGCTTTTATATTGTAAATACATCCTCTAAATTTTGGTTCAATGTTTTCAACAAATAGAGTGACATAAACATCAGCTTTAGACAGTGTAATGAAAGGCAATTATTGAAAATAATGATGGAAAGTATGAAGACACTTGTAAGTGTTCCTATAAAGGAAAGAGAGGAACTAAATAATTAAACAATAAATTATAAAGGCTTTATTCTAAAATACTGCAATTATCCTTTGGAATCTCTCATTTTGTCTTTTGATGGAGTTTTTATTTTAAATTGCATAAATTAGTGCACCAGAATGAATTATAATACAGAAAATCTTGGGCTTCTGCACCATTTAAATTTGAAAAAATATTAGTTTTGTGAAAATAATTATTGAGGAAAAGTAGTTTGAATTGAGTTGAAAAAGATTGCCTGCAAAATATGTGAGATGAAAAATACATTTGAATAAGAAAAAAAATACAAAATTGAGGATAGCTTCCATTTAGTACAAATTTCTGTGAGTTTCTAAGTAACTCTGACCATGTAGAGAATAATTTTTTAATTAGAAATATTATATGGTTAGAAAAAAGTTGATTGAAGCTATCAACTATTTAAAATTTAAGCATAAAATGGAACTTTGAAGATTTCAGGTAATTTTATGAAAATTTAACAATAATTAGAGCATTATTGAAAAAAATACATGTCTGTTAAGAATACCATGTCATGGTAATAGAGACAGATACATTTGGGAAACAAATTAAATTTTGATTAAACTATATTAATATATACTGAGATTAAATACCATACATATGATGTTTTAATGTTCAGATAACTTTTTTAGAATTTTGTTTAAATATGCATATGTGTGAACATTTTGCACTTTGTAATATCTCAGCTAGCTCTTACATAGATATGATTTACTGATCACCAAGGCAAAAAAAAAAATTCATCAGTCAATAAATATTTCAGCAACTTGTGATTTTAATTATTTCATTGCTTCCTTACACTCTCAAGTGTTCAAATTTGAACAATAAATTATATGATCACCTTAACTAAAACCATCATTTATCTATGGCTGCTATACCATTTTACCCACATAGATTTTGAATCTGTCTGGTTGCTAATATAAATGTATTTTCCCATCTATCATCTAGGTGTTTTTTTAAATATAAACCTGTTATTTTCTATGTATTAATTTTTATTCAATAATTGTATAAAATTGTCCAATAACTAATTTTCAGTTACTTCTTTTAGGTTTTCCAGGTAAACAATTATACCACCTGTAATTAGTCAAATATTACTACCTGCTCCCTAATTTTTATTTCACTGTTATTTTCCTAATCTAACTGCATTGTCAACTTCCCCAGATACTGGGCTTTCTTGATAATAGCTGCAATGGCATGCTTTAAATGGTTCCTGAAGATAGATTTTTGTTGTTATATTGAGGAAGTATTCATGGACATGAATTTTATTGATTTAATTAATTAAAAATGATTGTTGAATTTTGTTGCATTTACTATTAGCTTCTCTGATGCCAATCAAAAGATTTTTCTCCCTACATGTATTACCACGATGTATTTTAAAAAATAGACTTCCTAATATTGAATCATCTTTGAACTTTTAAATATAAAATCTACTTGGATTTAATGTTTTAAACATTTAAAGTTGTTCAGGATTCTGTTTGTTAGTATTTTATTCAGAATATTTGTGTTGATATTAATGAGTGAGATTGGACTTCAGTTTATTATTAAATCAGTACGTATTACAAATTTGAAGAGCACACACTTTTGGTGAGACCGCAGGGAAAGTCAGTACTTAAACACTGCAGGTAGGAGTTAGGTGCACTGATACTCTGTTCCTTTTCATTTTTCTTTTGGTGCTTTTGCTCAAATCTTCATTTTGGATAGCTTCTGCCATGTCTTCAAGTCTACTGATCATTTCTTCTGCAGTTTATTAAATGATGTTAAGCTATTTAGCTCATTTCTCATTTCAGTTATTATATTTTTAAGCTCTATTTGGTCCCTTTGATACTTTTTAATAGTTTCAGTTTCTCTGTGTTCATATTTTCCTTCCTTGAACATATTTATTACTTTGTGCTTTGTTTGTCTGTTTGTTTGTTTCTGTTCTTGCCTGCTAATTCTAATCATCCCTGTTGTTTCTGGGTTCTGGGTCTGTTACTATTGACGATGTTTTTCCTGATTATGGATCACATTTTCTAAATTGGTCTCTTGTCTGGCAATTTTTATTCAGATGCTACATGTGATGCTGTAATACTATTGTGTGCCTGGATTTTGTGGTCTCTCTATAAAGAGGGTTGGATCTTACCTGGAAGGGAGCTTGATCACTTATTCTTAAATTTTTCAAAGGCTTGTTTTAAAGAATTGTTAGGGCTGGTCAAGAGCACTTTAGATTGCTTTTGCTCTCCTCCTTAGGTGTAAACTTTCTGGAGTCTCTACTGAGTACCCTGGCAGTTCAATAAGGTATTTACACTCTGACAGGATGGAACTCCAAGCTCTGGTAAGCTTCAGTAGTTATTTAGTTTTTAGCTTCCTAGAAGTCAATTTCTCCAAGTAGTTGTTTTCGGACCTGTCTTTTGAAGTCTCATACTGAAAACATACAGCTTAGTATACTGTCAAATGCTCAAGGAGACCTTGGGGCTCACAGAGACTCCCATGCATATTTATAAAGGTCTAACTCATATAATTCTCTCCACTCCAGTACTTTGCCCTGCAAATTCCAGATACCTCAGCCTCCTGCAACTTATTCTCTTTCTCTTTGTTCAGCAAAATCATTGTTATTTGCCTTTGGCCTCTGCTCCCTGCACAGTGCTCCAGAAAAGGTACCTATGCAATGTCTTGGTAATCCTAGTGTTCACCTAATTTATTTCCCTTCCCTGAAGGATCACAATCTCCACTGCTTTGTTTAATGTGTATAAGTAACTCATATACATGATTTATTTAAGTTTTATATATTTGTTCCAGGTATTTTGCTAACAGTGAGAGGGCTTATTCAAAACCAATTACTCTGTCATAGATGCAAGTGGATGGTTCACATAAACCTGCTTTTTTAATAGCCTTTATATTTTAGAGAAGGTTTGGGTTCATAGAAATCTTCTGAAGGAAATACAGAGTTCCCATGTACACTCCTCACCCACTCCTTCTACCCAGTTTCCCCTAATTTAAACATCACATTGGTGAAGTTCATTTATTACAACAGAAGAACAAATATTGATACATTATTATAAACTGAAGTCTGTAGTTTACATTTGGGTTCACTCTTTGTGTTTTACTATTGGTTTTACAAATGCATAATATGACATAGCCACTATTACAGTATCATACAGAATAGCTACACTGCCCTAAAAATGCCCTGCAATCTACCTATTTATTCCTTTCCCTTTCTCCTGAACCCTGGCCACCAATGGTCTTTCTCTTGTCTCTCTAGTTTTACCCTTCCAGAGTGCCATAACTGGAATCTCAGACTAGCTTTTTTCACTTATCAATATGCATTTAAGGTTTCTCCATGTCTTTTTGTGGCTTGATAGCTCATTTTTTTTTTATATATCTGAATAATATTCAATTGTATGGATGTACCACAGTTTGTTGATACATTCACCTATTAAAAGTCTTCTTGGTTGCTTCAAATCATATAAACTTTCTAAAAGTTAAAATTAAAATTTTAGCATAAGGGAATCTATATTGACTGTATATTAAATGAAATGTACTTACAAAAGGTTTTGTTGTCACACTGGAGAGATACAACAAAATATATACCTATTTGTCTCCTGGTCTTGGCTTTCCAAGGCCTTACCATCCACAGGAAGACATAGCATGCATACATTTGAAAATGTAATATGAATATAATTCAAAATGGAAAAATCATACCTAAATATCAAGGTAGATCGCATTATTAGTAGAAAAATCCTGCAGGAGATGATATGGTACTGGGTCCAAGAATAAATATAGTCTCTAAGGAGAAGAGAAGTAATGAAGGGGTTGAAATGGGGTTAAAAAATGAAAAAAATATTTTTCTGTAGTGTATATGGGAAACACAAGCATAAAGGACAGATAGAAAAGTTGCATCAAATGAAAAGCTTCAGATAAAATTTAGCTAGGAAGAGACCAAGTTAGGTACTTTCTTTTATTCAATATATTTTGAAGCATTAAGTTAGCATATATTTGAAATGCAATGGTGAGCTATGAACTTCAATCAGCACCTTAATTAGTTTAGCATGGAGTATATAAGCAAAAAATAATACAAACTGAGTATGGTGAGAAATGGAGTGACACTAAACTGAATCAGAAACTGTTTTTAGGAGAATATGAAAAGAATTCGACCTCTTGAAGGATAATTACTATTTAGTGAAATTGACAGCTGAGAGAGTGAGGGGACTGTGCTCCTGAAAGAGTAGAAAGTAAATATGAAGTCTTAAAAGCAAGTAAATAAGAACACTATTGGAGAATGCAAGTGTGGCTACAGTATAAAGTCTAACAAGGATAGAATTTGGAGTTAAAGTCAGCAAGATGCTAAGTTACTGAACATTTTCATAAAGGCTACAATATTTAAGGTTTGTTGCTGCTGTTGGTTGCTTTGTTTTCTGTTTAAATATACAAGTATTTATTTATTTATTCATATTAGAGAAGTAGTGGGTTTACAGAAAAATCATCTATAAAATACAAGATTCCTGTATGTTTTCTTTTTTGTTTGTTTTTTTGTTTACCTTGAGTACTATATTCTGTTTTGTGGTGAGATGTGCATATTGGATTAGAGCATGGATTAGAAAGGGGGTGAGGATTTTACATGAGCCATTTAGGTGTAATGTTCTGAATTGTAGTGATGCAAGTATGACAAGAAAGAAAGTGATAGATTTGAGTAATTATGAACTAATCTAGAGAACATATTTATAAAAACATACCTTCCTAGTTATCAAGATACATTGAATTTCTTTTAATTATTGATAAATGTATTTGGTTGCTAATTTGCAACTTTCCTTGCTTCTAAGAGTGCTTAAAACAGAGAGAAACTAATGTTATAATTTTGTCCAGTGTGGAGATAAAGTTAGTGGAAGAGAGGACTAAAAAAACTTGGGGATTTTGACTATAAGTAACTGTTAGGTTCAACAGGAGTGGAAAATTCAGAATGAGTGGAAGATGATTATTAAGATATGCTGCACTTGCTATGACAGCAAGGGCATCTGAGTGAGAATCATTAGTAAGCATTTTGAGATAAAGACCAGAAAATAATTCAAGGCAGAGATATATGAGGGCAGAAATATTTATTTTAGTGTCATACACCTATAGAATGAAACTAGAAGCCACCAATATGGAGAAGTTTCTCAAACTATTTAAGAAAGGAAAAACTAGCCAATGGCTGAATCTTGGTGAATGTATACATTCATGATGTTATGTTTTTTGTTTCATTGTTTATTTTTTTACTTTTTCCCAAAGGTCTGAGTTTTATCAAAGGCAAGACTTACAATGTCTTTTTTCTACTTACATTTTATTTTTACTGTCTCATTTATCCCCGGAATGTTAAAATATATTCGCATCTTTCAGTAATCATGTATCTTCCATAGAAACCAACTTTTGTCAAAGCAGCAGGAAATTACAATATTGAAAATAAGATGATATGTTTTAATTCAGCAAAACCAGAAAAAGACACCTCATCTATCTTATGTATGTGGTATGTTTGTGTTTGTGTGTGTGTGTGTGTGTGTGTGTGTAGTTTATAAGCTCATGTCTTCTAATCAAAACTATTTAATTTGATTATTTTTATCCAGCTTTGTACCCAGGCTAGTTAGTTGAATATAAGCCTGAATTGTAGATGATATAAATAATGCAGATGCATATATTAAAAAAAGAAAAACAAAACAAAACAAAAAAAACTCAAATTTGGTATGAGAAATACTACATACTATACCATTTACTTTAAAGAGTTTATAAGAAAAGTTTGGAGAGGAGAGTTGATGTCAGCAAGGTGAAGGAGTGACATACTCCAGGGATCTACACCTTAACAGCGTTATTTTTGGACAACAAGCAAAAACCAACAGAACGATATTTCTTAGAGTCCCAGAAAATAGTTGAAGAGCTTTAGCAGTTGAGTGAGTGGTGAACAAGTAAAAACAGTATTAAAATGATAGGAAAATCTCATGATATCTTGTCCCTTCTCTGGCCCCTTACCTGGCTCATTGCAAAATCAGCCCATGCCCCCAGTGTGGACCCCTGATCCTGGTTCAGGGAGAGCAGAATAACCTTTAAGCACATAAAGTGGCCCATCCATCTAGTGGCAGCCTGAAGTACTGAACCAGGATACTTGACTCTGTCTCACTGGTCCAAGAACTTCCTGAGGATGTAGAAGAGATAAAATGCTGTAAGGAAAAAATAAAACTACAGATGCTTGACCCAGAGGATCATTGGCTTTAATGCATTCAACAGCATCTAAAACAAGGAGGAAAGACTGAATTTCCTGGGGGCAGAGGGGCGCATGGGGTATATACGCTAATGGGGGAATTCATCAGGCCATGCACACAAGCTCAGGACAAGATGTGTTCACAGATACTGCAGAGGGCCCTACACATTTGCATTGGTAGTTCTTTAAGCTCAATATCAAGCTGGCTAAGTTCTAAAGAAGAGCACTCACACAGGGCAAATCTAGAAAGACTAGGAAAGGTGTTTCCCTTCAATTTTTCATTGTTGTTGTTAGCTCCTTACATTCAAGGGAATCTCTGCCATAATACTATCTGGATACAACCTTAAGGAACAGACACTTGAGTGACTAAATTCTATAGTTAGCATGTTAAAATACTCAAATGTCCAGCTTGCAGAAAAAATCACATGGCATACAAAAAAAAACAAACAAACAAATGAACAAAAAACAGGAAATGGTGGCCTATTCAAATGAAAAAATAAAGCTACACAAACCATCAATAAGGAAGTTAATTTGAAATACAAAAACTTAAGAAAAACTCTCTTAAATATGCTCAAAGAGATATAGGAAAACAAAAAATTAAAGAAAGTAAGAAAATAGTATATAAACAAAACATGAATTTCAGTATAGGGATGGAAATCTTAAAATGGAGCTAAAAGGAATCGCTAGAGCTGAAAACCACAATAACTGAAAGTAAAATTTTCCTAAATCAGTTCAACAGCAGACAAACTGGCAGAAGAAAGGATGAGCAAACTCGAAGATAAGAAAATTTTATATATTCAGTCTGAGCATCTGAAAAGAAAAAAAGAATGAAAAAAAAAACCACAAAACTGAACATAGGTTGAGAACTGTAGGAAACCATAAACATGCCAATATACACACCATGGGAGTACAAGAAGGAGAAAAAAGACAGAAAGGAGGAAAAAAATTCTTGAAGAAATAATGACAGAAAAATTCCCATGTTTAGTGACAGACTAAATATACACATCTAAGAACCCAGCAAACTCCAAATAGAATAAACTCAGAGATCTACACTGAAACACATCATAATAAAACCATTGAATGTAAAAGACAAAGAAAAAATCCTGACTGCCATAAGATAGAAGAAATCCATCCTGTATAATGGAGCTTCAGTATGTATACATGCCAGTTTCTCAACAGAATCCCCATGGAGAGAAGAAAGCTGGATCACATATTTAAAGTGATGAAAGCAATACATTGCCAAACAAGAATTCTTTATCTGACAAAACTCTTCTTTAAAAATGAGGTGCAGGTGAAGACCTTCATAGATAAACAATAGCTGTGGGAGTTTATAACCACTAGACCAGGCCTGCAAGAAATGCTAAAGGGAATTTCAAACTCAGGTTGAAAAGGACAGACAATAGATAGTATACTAAAGCTGCATGAAGAAATTAAAGTTTTCAGTAAAGGTAATGACATAGGTAAAAACAAATGACAGAACCATTGTATATTTGGTTTTTAATGCCACTTTTTACTTCTTACAGGATCCAAAATGCAAATACCTAAAATTCATGATAAATCTATGGTCTTGGACACACAAGGCATACACATGTAATTTGTGACAGAAACAATACAATGGGGAGTGTCTTGGTGGAGTTTAGGAACATAGTCTCTTTATGTTATTGAAGTTAAGTTGGTATCAAATCAAATAGAACTGTTTAATTTAGGAGATTGAATTTAAACCACACAGTAAATGGAAAGGAAATATATAAAAACATACACAGGAAGTAATAAGAAGGGACTCTAAATGATTTGGTACAAAAGATAAAATGCAAAACTAAGCAGTAAAGGAACAAATGAGGTAGAAAAATGTATAAGACTTACAAAAAGCAAATAGTAAAATGGTAGACGGAAGCCCTGAATTACCAGTACTTATTTTAGAGGTAAATGGATGAAACTCTCCAGTCAAAATGCAGAGAATAGCAGACTGGATGAAAATCTTTGACCCAACTATATGCTGTTTAAAAGAGACCATCTTAAATTCAAAGAAACAAATAGGTTTAAAGTAAAAGAACACAGAAAATAAAAAAATTCCATGCAAATAGTAACCAAAAGAGAGATAAAGTAACTATACTAAGATAAGAAAAACATAGTCTTTAAGTGAAAAACTGTTACAAGAGACCAAGAAAGACCCTATATTAAGAAAAGGTTCAATTCATCCAGAAGATGTAACAATTATAAACATATTTGCACCTAAAAACAGAGCCCCAGATATATGAAGAGAACATTGGCAGACTGGTGAAGAAATAGGTGGTTCTACATTAATAGGAGACTTCAATACACCACTTTTAATTAAGGATAGAACATTGTGGAGCATATTGCTACAGAGTGTGTCTTGGAAACAGGCTCAGGCACAGCAAAGACTTCTATCAAAACATGTTACTTGCACAGTGCAAAGGTTCCAAAAGAGCAAGGGAAGAGAACCCATTATTCCCTGACCCCTGGGAAGGCCACCGGCTCAGCTCAGCATCAATGGATGTCAGCTCTGCAGGCCCTACTTCACTTTGGAGATGGGAGACACCTGTATCCCAAGATGAGTATTTATACACCCTAATGGTAGGTGGCCTGCCACTGAGAGTTCCTGACCTGATAAGCAGCTGGAATTGCTTGTTCCCACTTTTGGGTTTAAGGTAGGTTGAGGCTATTCCATTAGACCTAACATCTCCTCCAGGCTGCTGAATGGAAACATATTAAACATATTAAAATATCTGTACAAATAGAAAAGGAGAAGGGGGTAGAGGAGGGCTGTGAGTTGGCCACCAGACACATCCATGACTTCCCTTCACCTCTTGACCAGACCTAGCCAACTTCTCCACATTAGCTCCTCCAACATAAGCCCACCTCCCACCTCAGATATGAAGGTGGAGATAGATCAGGTCTACCAATCCATGGCTCTCAACAATGTTGACAGTAAAGGTTTGGGAACCCCATTGGCTGCAGCACATTAGGGGGACTTTACCTATGCATAACATTACACAAAGTAGGATGTGCTACTTTGGATATATTATGTCCCACCAAAAGTCATATTCTTTAACGCAATTTTGTGGGGGCAGACATATTAGTGTTGATTAAGTTGGAATCCTTTGATTGAGTGTTTCCATGGAGATGTGATTCAATCGACTGTGGGTGAACCATTTGATTAA
The DNA here is from genome assembly GCF_015220235.1 of Choloepus didactylus. NCBI lineage: Eukaryota > Metazoa > Chordata > Mammalia > Pilosa > Megalonychidae > Choloepus > Choloepus didactylus. The sequence continues at coordinate 33,877,654 of NC_051309.1, forward strand.
ATTATTTCCATGGAGACATGGACCTCATCCATTAAGAGTGAGCCTTGATTTAATCACTTGAGTCCTATAAAAGAGCTCACAAACAGAAGGACCTCAGGGAAGCTGAGAGTGACGTTTTGAAGAGCAGCTCAGTGAGTCATTTCAGAGATGGCCACTGAAAGCAGACTTTTGCTGACACTTTGGGGATGCTAGCCCAGTGTTTGCTCTGGAGAAACTAAGAGAGGACAAAATGCCCCAAGAGCAAAATTTTGAAGAAAGCACAGGAGCTGAGAGAGGAGCTGGAACACAACTTGGGATCAGCAGATGCCAGCCACATGACTTCCCAGCTAACAGAAATTTTTGGGATGCCATTGACCTTCCTTCAGTGAAGGTATACTCATGTTGACATTCAGGTAGACATTTTCATGACCTTCAGACTATAAATTTTTAACTATATATAAACTCCCAGTATAAAAGCAAATCCATTTTTGGTATTTTGCATAATGGCAGCATTAGCAAACCAGAACATAGGGTGGTCCAGTCTCTTGGAGTAATGATTGCATCCATGCCCCCAACCCACCAGGAACCAGCTGAAGAGGTCCTACATAGAATTTGTTTGTACACTTTGCAGCCAGAGAGCTTGCTGTTGGATTATAGTCACCTCCTGTTCTACTTACCCTGAGGTCTTAACCCACACTTACCAGGAGGTGTTAGCAATAGCACACATGCTTCCTCTTTATGCCAGGAGGAAGTCAAAGGCAATGTGATTATCAAGCACTACTTTGGATAGAGTCCAGTGATGTTTGCTGAGACTGAAGAGCTCATGCTGTAAACTCAGCAATGTCAGCCAAGGTGGTTGGTAGACTGTATCATGTGTCCCTCTGTGTTGGCTTCCCATCAGGGCAATAGTCATCTGCCAAAAGAGGCAAATCCAGTATCCTCAATTGTTCCAGGCAAGTCACATTTTGCTTAAGATAATAAATTGAAAAGATGACTGAGGCATTTGCCACTTTCTTTTTAACAGGAGTTGTTGCATCCTGATGGGTTGTCCAAGGGTGTGGGGAAGAAAAGTGCATAGCCAATGGCTGTGACATTATCTTTATGACACAGCATAGATAAAGAAATCCCTGAAATCAGTTCAAAGGTGAGGGAGGGAAAAATCATGTTCTTGCGTGGCAATCCAGACTCAGTAAAGAGGATAGAAGGAGTGAGAGTTTGGGTTACAGTTCCAGCGGTAAGTCAGGTTCCCTGCTACTGCAATGACCTCAGTTATTCAGATGAAAGTATTTTCTTTCCAAGTTACTGTCAGGCCAAGTTTGTAGAAAACAGGAGGCAAGGGGTCGAAGAGCAACTAGAACTAATAGGGTGGTTGTACAACCACTTCCCAAGGGGAGACACTTTTCTTGGCCTATCTGCAGTAACTTATTTTCCCTCTAATTCTACACAGTCTGTATGTCCCTTGCCTTCAGCTTTCCAATCTATCTGAGTGCCTTACCCAATCTTCCAGCCCACTTCCTTCTTTTTCTGATAGATTGGAGCTGTCAGGACTCCTTGAAGATATCCCATAAACCATTCCCAAGGTACTGATGGCCCAAGAAGGGATTTCGGGCTATTCTCTAATGTGTCAGGCTCCATGGGTGCAGCCTACTGGATTGTCACCCATGTATGTTAATCACTTGTAGACCTGCTTTCTTCATCTACCATTCTACCTGGCAGCCCTAACCTCTCTCCATCCTGGGAATTGTGTAGAGGATGTAATGGTGTGAAAAGCAGAATGAACTTGACTGTGACTGAAAAGGAGAGTCACAAGTGATGTGTCCTCGGTCCCCCTTTTGGGGTCAGTCCTCATCTTGATGGGAGTAAGGGCAGATGCACAGTAAAGCCTGAGCTACTCCTCTACCTTAATTCCCTCCCAGTACTAGGATGCAGGGTAAGGCTGTTTTTCCCCAGGGGAACTGTGAATTCAGCTTCCACAGAGCCCAAGTGGGGCAGACAGTCTATCCAATAAGAAAGTTGTCAGGATGTAGACATAAAATCTTCTTTTGCAGGGGGCTATTAAAGTTGTCCACAGTGCTGGCTGCCTGTGATATGGAAGATCCACCTAATTCTGTGACTCTGGGCCCATTGTTGAGTGGATTGTACAGAAAAGTAGGATCATTAGTCAAAAGAGATATCATCTGGGTACCCAGTTGGGTGGCAGAGTCACTTATTCAAGGCAACTTTTGTATGTGACACATCTACACAACAAAATGGAAAGGAAGGGCCATGACCTGAATAAGTGCCTCCCATAACCAAGACATAGGACAAATCTTGGGCTGGTAAAAGAGGGCTGATGTAGTCCACTTGCCATGAGCAGCCTGGTGTGGCCTCTCTGGGAATAGCCCCTAAATGCCCATTTTCAGTTCTAGCTGTAGTTGATATTTCTCACATTGGCAAATAACAGAATGGGCCTCTTTTGATATGAGAGATACTCTGTGCTCTTTGGCCTGTAATTTTATGGTGTCAGAATTTCCATGTCTAGTTCAGTGGTGGACCCATTGAGTAGTGGAAGCAGTCAAGAGAAATTCAGCTATTTCATGGATGTCACTGAGAGTAAGTTCATTGCCAATTGTTTCCAAAGGTCCTTTACCCACACTAGAGTACCTTTGATTCTCCAGGAAGGTTCCCTCCACGAAAGTGACCAGACTGCTAAGCCATTGGTGATGGCCCATGGATCATTAAACAGGTACAAGTGGGCGCCTTGGTCTGAGTGTTCCAGGGTAAAGAGAATCACTGGCAATTTGGACCATTGTGCACTTTTTCCAGTATCACAGTTTGTATATAGTCTGAGGCAAGGGAAATAGTGGCTACTACCCAACAAGCATCAGGTGGCTTTAGCTTGGTTGATCCATTAGCGAACTAGCATAGAGCATCTGGTAGAGAACCTTTGGGTATGGGTCCCCAGGAAGCCCCAATGCAGGAGGTAAGGAAACTCATCTTGTGTTTTGATAGGTGTGGGGGGCTTCCACCACCTGCTCATGCAAGTGTGTCACTCCCTGGGGAGACAGGAGGGCGCAGTCTTGAATATACCACTTTCATTTGATGATGTTTTGTTGTTGGACACTGCCTAGATAAATGTTATGATTCCCAGGACTCAAGACATGATGAGGATTTCTGGCCTCAGGAAGACCTGAAAGCTGATCATAATCCTCTCCTCTTCTACCAAAGCCAAATGGAAAGCTAGAAGTTGCCACTTGAAGGAGGATTAGCACTGGGCTCCATCTGGGTCCTTTTTGGTCCAAAAACATAGGGCTCTGAGTTCCTAGGCCTCCTTCATTCTGGCAGAGGGAGGAGTCTGCATGATCCCAGGTGGCAGAAACCTGCAGTTCAAATGGAGATTCAGGCTCCAATGGTCCTAGAGGTAGGGTGGCTGAAAAAGATAATTTTCCCCTTGCAAATTCTGTTCTTCCTCAGTTTCCCAGTGGAAACTCCTTTTTTTGTGTCACCCAATACAGGGGTGCCAGGATGATGCCAAGATTATGACAATATATGAATAGCCCAATCAATTGCTAGGCTTCCTTTATGGCTGGTAGGTGACTTTAGAGACAGTAATTTGTACCTTCCCATGTCAGGGATCTTGTGTGTGTTCCTGCCCATATACTGAGTGTCACATTATCTGAGCTCACAGGCATCAAAGGGTTTTCAAGCACTGATAGTCTATAGTCAGTTGTCATGCTTCCCTCATGCTTTTTACTGACCACACCAGGCTATTATAGGCAGAGATGGAGGACTGGAGTAAACCTACGAATAGAAGATCCTATGTGAGTTCAGTAATGTCCTTTTCTCCACCAGGGAGGGGATATTGCCACTGTTGGACAATGAAATGAGAAGAGGGGAGCACTGGGGTATGTGGTCTGTCAACTACCCAACTGTGATGGCCAGAATTTGCTGGGATAGGGGGATGTACCCTTGCAGCTATCACTGAGATGTGCAGCAGTGCAGTATAGCAATCCCTATAATGAATTACCTGGTGGGAAACACAACTAAGGGGACATCTGAAGGGCCAAAGGGACCAACCTCCAGGGCAGTGGTAACCTCCAATCCCCATACCTGTGTGGAATGTCCAAAACCTCCTAATGTTATTTGCCATGCCCTCCATTCTGCATCTCCTGGAATGATGGTGACTTGGGCACCTTTACCCAATGCACTATAAAGGCTTTTTCACTGCTTACAAATTGTTCACATGCTGGGGCTTATGGCCTTTGGCCTCTGGGGGTTGTTCAGGTCCTTGACCACAATCTTGGGTGATTTTCAATTTAGTCAAGTCTGGGAAAATTGGTCCCTACTAGGGGCCTAAGTCAGGGCCAAAGGGTGAGGCAGATTTCAGAATCCTCTTATTATTTTACTGACCATATAGGGGGATTGTGGGGAGAGGGTCAGGCAGGAGCAGACTGTCCTTGTTGATTCTATGGCCTTCCTTCTAGTTTATATTTCCCCCGAAGTTTTCCACTGGATATCCTGTCTATGGTGTCCTTTGGTACCCCTTGCTTTAGTAGTGACAATAATAGAGCTTGACAGGTTGGAGCCCCAGGAAAAAGGGGTGGCCATAAGTCCATCTGCAGTCTCAATACTTGATGGGTCAACAGGTGGTTTCCTACTGTCCACCAGTCTGACTCCTCTGTCTGTTACCACGGCAGCCACCCTCCTAAAATGGCAGCCTTTGCACCAAGCAATGAGGGTGTGATAAACCCACCTAATTGCATCTACTAGAGGAAGTCCTTGGATGAGGAGAACTAGCTTGCTGCCTCATTCAGTGGGCTCCTTTCTATTGAAATCATCTCACCAAAAATGGGAATCTATTTCCCAACCCCTGCCTCCTCCTCCCTTAACTACAACATGACTAAGAGTTTTTTGGAGGATGTGGTTGGATGCAAGGTGGACAAGCCTCCTCCATTCTGCCTGGTTGATTAGGGAGGTAGTGGCACCCTCATAGTAAATTTGGGACAGCCATGAGAGGAGAATTTCTCCAGTTTTCTGTCCACACCTATTTTTCATATCTCATATCTCATTCTCCATATAAGCTCATACATTCATTTTAACTTCTAGGTTCCCCATTTTCAATTTTAATAATCCCTGGTTTAAGGACTCATCTCACACTAACTTTAAGAGAAGTCTGGTTAGCCAGAGTGTGGGTATGTCTTGTTCTAGAATGAGAACAGACATAAAAGGTCATGAGCCAGGGGAGTATATGCTGGGCAGTGGAGGCCCAACCACATTGATCTCAGCATGGAATTGGCTAGCCAACTTGCTGGCATCTGTGGGAGGATTCTCAAATTCTCATTTATTACTTCCATACCTCCAAAGAATGGAGACAGCACTCCTTAGGTATCTAAGTTGTGAGTTAGTGCTCTACCCAGGCTGGTAGGGTGGGAGTGATGATCTTTCAGTTTAGCACACAGAGACATGAGTTCCATGCTTCCTAAGGTGCTTCTATACAAAAGGACCACAAGAGCAATGAAAAGAATGGCCAAAAAATCAACCCAGTCCCTACTTCCCTGTGCACCCTGCTTGCTGCATCAAAGTCTTGTAGCAATTTGGTACATGGTGCATCATGGAAACACAGGCTCAGGAACAAAAAAAACATTTAGCAAATGACCACTTTATTACTTACACAGCACACAGGGTCCAAAAGATTAGGGGACCAGTCTCCTGGGGAGGGTAACAGCTTGGATCAGGGTCAGTGTATGCCCCACTTTGTGTTGGAGGTGAGAGATGCCTATACTACCTGAGAGTAGGTATTTGTACATCCTAGAGGAAGGGGCCCTGCCACTGTGAGTTACTGCCCTGATAAGCAGCTGGAACTGCTTGATCTTAGTTATGGGTTTAAGCCATGGTCAGGTCTAAGTTATTGTCAGGCTGTTCCATTAGATCTAATATCTCTCCTGGACTGTGGGATGGAAACATATTGAAACATAGGCACACAATAGAAAAGGAGAAGTGAAGGTAGGCAAGGGCTGGGGTATGGCCATTAGGCATGTCTGTGACATCTTCAGAAAACATCTAGACAAAAGAGTAGAAAGGAAATAGAGGAATTGAACAATACTCTAAGCCAACTAGACCTGACTGATTTATATAGAACACATCAACAACAACAATAACATAATACATATTCTTCTCAAGTGCACATGGAATATTCTTTAGGACAGATTATATTTAGGACAGGAAAAAAGTCTCAATCAATTTGGAAAATATTGAAAGCACAAAAAGCAACATAGTTGACCACAAAAGAATTAAGCAAGAAATTAATATAAGAAGAGGAGCTGGAAAATTCACAAATATGTCAAAATTGTACAATATGATCTTAAACAAAAAAAAAAATGGATCAAATAAGAAATCAAAGGGAAAATAGCAAATACCTTGAGTCAAGTGAAAATGAAAGCACAACATACAAAACTTATGAGATATAGCAAAGGCAGTGTTTAGTGTGAAATTTATAGCAGTAAATGCCTATATTAAAAAGAAAAAAAAATTCAGATCAATAACCAAACCTCACACCTGTAAGAATTAGAAATAAAAGAACAAACTACACTCAAAACAAAACAGAAGGAAGGAAATGATAAAGGCTATGGCAGAGATAAATGAAATAGATAATTGAAAAATATAGAGAGAATTAAAAAAAAAGCTAGTTATTTGAAAAGATCAATAAATTGGTAGATCCCTAATTAGACAAACAAAGAAAAAGAATGGTTGCAATAACTAAAATTGGAAATGAAAGTGGAGCAATTAACACTAACCTTTCAGATGTAAAATATTTATAAGACTCTGTGAAAACAATTGTACACCAACAAATTAAATAACCTAGATGAAATTAACAAATTTCTAGAAATGCACAAATTACCTAATCTGACTCAAGAAGAAATAGATCTCAACAGACCAAAAAGAAGTGAAGAGATTGAATCAGTAATCAAAACCTCCAAACAAGGGAAAGTCCAGGACTAGGTGTCTTCTCTGATGAATTAACAACAACAAAAATTCGCAAAATGTTAACACCAATCCTGCTCAAACTCTTACTAAAAATTGAAGAGTAATGTTTTAGTTTCCTAGGCTGTCAACCAAATGTCATGCAATATTTAGGCTTAAACAATGGGACTGTATTTGCTCATGGTTTTGAGGCCAAGAGAAAGGACCATTCAAGGCATCATAAAGGTGATGCTTTCTCCGCAAAGAATTGTGACATTCTGGGGCTGGCTGCTGCAATCCTTGTAACATGGCACGGTACACAGAGGTGTCTCCTGGTCTTTTCCTTCCTTTCCAGGTTCCATTGATGTTCAGTTTCTGGCTGCTACCTCTGTTGCTTTCTTTATGTTTGTCTGAATGTCATTCCCTTTATAAAGGACCACAATAAGAGGGGTAAAACCCATCCTGATTGAGGTGAGCTATGCTATAACTGAAGTAACCTCATCAAAAGTCCTACTTGCAATGGGTTCCCACCCACAGGAAGGGATTAAGTTTAAGAACATGTTTCTGGGGGAACATTAATCTCTAAGTCACCACATTTCACAAACTGGATCCCAGAAAGACATGTTCTTTCTACCTGCAAAATACGTTCATTCTATCACACAATGTCAAAAGCCTTAAGTCATTTCAGCAACAATGCTAGGTTTCTTTCTGGTCTTTTTCAAATGTTGTTCCTCTTAATAGAAGTTTTATTAGCTTGAGAATCTAAATTCATAACTAACAGTTGCATGTTTATCACTGTTTATCACATTTATGAGTTTTGCCATTTTGTAAAACACATTTGAAACCCTCCATCTTATTTTGAGATCTGAAACAAGATAAGATGGTATTGGAATAAGTCTCACCAACATCAGTTTGATAGTGGTCCATCATGGGGCACAATTCCCTTCTCTCTGTAGAAATCTAGAAAACAAGTTATCTGCTTCCAATATACAGTGAAGGGGCAAGCATAGGATAAACATTCCTATTCCACTAGGAAGAAATTGGAAGGAAAACAGTGATCACAGTTCCTCCCAAATTTTGAAACCCAGCAGGGCAAAGTCTATTACATATCAATCTCTCAGAATCATCTATATATCAATATTTTGTACATCAGACCTGATGGGGTGGCAGCCCTAACCCCTCCAAGCACTTAGGCAGTGACCTTGCTCTCCCCCAAATACTGGGGTGAAGGCTCCAGCCTCTCCAATTATCGGGATGGCAGCTAGTATCTCCACAACCCCCTAGGCAAAGTCCACATCCTCCCTAAGCACTGGGGTGGCAGCAGTCTTCCTGAACAACTCTCCAAGCACCATGGCAGATTTCCCCTTTCCACCCACATGAGTGGGCCTCTTGGCACCAAGAGATCTCTTCAATTTATTCTTTGATTTCCATGTTCTTGCCCTAGAAGTCATTCTTCCTTTAATTTGTTTCTTCTCTGTCCCTTTCAGTCCAGAATGGCAGTAGTCCTGCAAATACAAATCTCACAAAAAATAAAAACTTGTTACTTTGCATGTATTTCACAGGGGTCCAAACCATCAACAGATCCTTTCTTTCTGTGTAGGAATTCATTTCTCCATTTATCTCTTTCCTCTCTCATTTTACTATAAGCTGTAAGGAAACGGTTGAACTTTCCACATTCAGCATCAAAATCTCCTCAGCTTAATATCCAAGTTCTTTGATATCAAGTTCTGCCTTCCATCTGACATCAGAACACATTTTCACCAAGTTCTCTGTCACTTTAAAACAAGAATCATCTTTCTTCCAATTTCTAATAACTCATTCATCATTTCTTTCTAAGTCCTCTCAGAAGTACCTTTAGCATCTGCATTTCTTCTAATAGTCCCTTCAAATAATCTAGGCCTTTTCTAACAAGTATCTCACAATTCTTCCAGCCTCTACCCATTACCCAATTCCAAAGCCATTTCCACATTTTCAGTATTTGCAATAGCAGCACCCCACTCTCCTGGTACTAAACTCTTTTAGTTTTCTAAGCTGCTCAAGCAATTACCCTACAATGGGTTGGCATAAACAATAAGAATTTACATGCTCACAGTTTTGAGGCTAAGAGAAAGTCCAAATCATGGCTTCCTCAAGGCAATGCTTTCTCCCCAAAAGCTGTGACATTCTGGGGCTAGCTCCTGGCATTCTTGGGCCTTAGCTTGTCACAAGGTAAGGTACATGGTGGCTTCTCCTGCTGTCTCCCTTCTCTTCTAAGTTTTGTTGATGTTCAGTTTCTGGTTGGTCCCTCTGTGGCTTTATTTCTGTCTGACTGAATTTCATCCCACTTATAAAGCACTCCAATAATAGAACTAAGATCCATGCTGATTGAGGTGGGCTACACCTTAAATTAGTAACCTCATAAAAGGACCCACTTACAATGGGTTCATACCTACAGGAATGGATTAATTTTAAGTTTTTCTGAGATACATATAGCTCCAGACCACCAGAAGGAGGGAAGACATCTCAGTTCATTATACAACACCAATATCACCATCACAACGAAGTCAGACAAATACAACACAAGAAAATAAATTTATAGACCAATATCGGTAGGAAATATAGATGCAAAAATTCTTAACAAAATAGTATCAAACCAAATCCAACAGTACATTGAAACGATTATATGCCATGACCAAGTTAGATTTATTCAACTAATGCAACTGTAGTTCATACAAGAAAATCAATGCAACATCTTATTATTATAATGAAGGAAAATATAATAATCATCTCAATTGATGCACAGAAGGTATTTGACACAATCCAGAACCTTTTCTTGACAAAAGCATTTTTAAAATTCGAATAGAAGGGAACTTTCTTAACATAATAATAAGGAAAAGAAAAACCCACAGTTAACATCACACTTTATGAAGAAAGAATGAAAGTCTCCTACCTAAGATCAGGTGCAAGATAGGACTGCTTGCTTCACCACTTCTACTCAACATTGTGCTGGAAATTTTAGCCAGAGCAAATAAGCAATAGGAAAAGAAAATAAAACACACCCAGATTGGAAAGGAAGAAGTAAAATTATCTCTACTTACAGATGACAAGATCCTATATGTGGAAAATCTCAAGATTCCACAAGAAAGCTACTGCTACTAATAAATAAATTCAGTAAAGTGGTAGCAAACAAGATCAAACTCAAAAAAATCATTTGTGTTTCTATACATAGCATTGAACAATCTGAAAAAGAAATTAGGAAAACAATTCCATTCAAAAGAGCAACTAAAAGAATAAAATATTTAATAATAATTTTAACCAAGGAAGTGAAAGAAACACACAAAACATTGCTGAGAGAAATTAAATAAGACATTAATAAATAGAAAGGCATCCCATGTTCATGGATTGGGAGAATTAATATTTCTAAGTCATCGATACTACTTAAAGCAATTTACAGATTCAATGCAATCCTGTTCAAAATTCTACAGCCTTCTTTGCAAAAATGGAAAAGCTGACCATCAGATTCATATTGAGGAGCAAAGTGTCCCAAATGACCAAATCCATTCTTGAAAAGAAGAACAAGTTTACAGGACTCACACTTTCTGTTTTCAAAATTTATTAGAATACTGCAGTCATCAAATCAGTGGTGCACTCATATAAACACATATGGATAAATGAAATAGAAATTAAAATTCAGAAATGAACCTACACTTGCATGACCAATTGATTTTTGACAAGTGTGTGAAGACCACTCAATGGGAAAAAAAATGTCTTTTCAGTATATGGTGCTAGGAAAACTGGATACCTACATATAAAAGGATGAAAATGGGCCCCTACTTCTAACCATATACAAAAATTAACTCAAAACAGATTGAAACCTAAATAGAAGAGTTAAAACTCTAAAACCCTTCAAAGAAAATGTGGGAGAATATCTTCAGGACTTTGTATTAGGCAATAGATTCTTAGAAGTTACACTAAAATTATGAATAGCAAAAGAAAAAAATGTGATAAACTGGACTTCATAAAGTTAACTTTGCTGCATCAAAAGATATTATCAAGATATGCTGAGCCCTCTGTATTGGGGCTTGCCTCTATGGAGCTTGTTACTGCAAAGCAGAGGCTAAACCTACTTATAATTGTGCCTAAGAATCTCCCCCTGAGTACCTCTTTGTTGCTCAGATGTGGCCTTCTCTCTTTAACTAAGCCACCTTGGCAGGTGATCTCACTGCCCTTCCCTTTAAGTGGGTCTTGACTCCCAGGGGTGTAAATCTCCCTGGCAATGCAGGATATGACTCCTGGGGATGAATCTGGATCTGGCATCGCAGGATTGAGAATATCTTCTTGACCAAAAAGGGGATATGAAATGAAACGAAATAAAGCTTCGGTGGCTGAGAGATTTCAAATGGAGTTGAGAGGTCTCTCTGGTGGATATTCTTACACATTAAATACATATATGTGCTAGAATAGCTAGAAGTAAATACCTGAAACTATCAAACTCCAATCTAGTAGCCTTGACTCTTGGAAATAATTGTATAACAATGTAGATTACAAGGGGTGACAGTGTGATTGTGAAAACCTTGTAGATAGCACACTTTTTATGCAGTGTATGGATGGATGAGTAGAAAAATGGGGACAAAAACTAAATGAAAAATAGGGGGGGATGGGGGTATGATTTGGGGATTCTTTTTTACTTTTATTTTTTATTCTGATTCTGATTCTTTCTGGTATAAGGAAAATATTCAAAAATAGGGGTGACGAATGCACAACTATATGATGGTACTGTGAACAGTTGATTATACACCATGGATGATTGTATGGTATGTGAATGTATCTCAATAAAATTGACTTAAAACAAACAAACAAACAAAATGACATTGTCAAGAAAGTGAAAAGACAACCTACAGAATGGGAAAAATATTTGGAAACATATCTCTATAAACATTTAATATTCAGAATATATAAAGAAGTCTTACAACTCAATAACCAAAAGACAAACAACCCAATTAACAAATAGACAAATGACTTAAATAAACATTTTTCTGAAGAACATTTTGAAATGACTGCTAAACACATAAAATTATGCTCAACACCATTAATCATTAGGGAAATGCAAGTCAAAACCACCATGAGATATGACTTCACACCCACTAGGATGGATACTATTATTAATAATAATAAGTATTGGTAAGGGTGTGGAACATAGCAACCCTATTATAATGTTGGTGAAAATGTAAATGATGCAGTTGCTATGGAAAAGTTTGGTGGTTCCTCAGAGTGTCAAATGACCTGGCATTTCTACTTCTAGGCGTATACATAAAAGAATTGAAAACAGAGACTTAAACAGGTATTTTTACACAACTGTCAAAAAGTGGAAGCAACCCAAGTGTCCATCAACAGATGAATGGATAAACAAAATGTGGTACATACATATAATATATACATGCAATGGAATATTACTGAGCAAGAATGCATGAAATTCTGATACATGCTGCAGCATGAATGAACATTGAAGACCTCATATTGAGTGAAATAAGCCAGACATAAAAGACCAAAAATTTTATGATTCTAATTTATGAAATACCTAGGATATGCAAATTCATAGAGGCAGCAAGTTGATTACAGGTTAAAAGGGGTTTCAGGGGTGGGAAGCATAAGGATTTATTGCCTAATGGGTATGGAGTTTCTGTTTGGGGTGTTAAAAGTTTTGGTGATGGTTGAAGGTGATGGTAATACAATATTGTGAATACAATTAATACCCCTGAATTATGTACTTAAAAATGATTAAAATGAGAAATTTCATGTTCTATATATGTTACCACAATACAAATTAAAGAAAAAGAATGGTCTGTTATATATAGTTAAGACTGTTTTATAATTAGCTTTCTCTTTCCTAAATGTAAACACTTGTAAGCATTTGAAAACAAGTCATCTTAAAAAGGAATTACCCTTTTCCACAGGCATTATACCTTGCTTTGATCCCCATGAAGGGATGCTACTTCAACTACATCAAATACTGGGTGGAAGATTGCTTTGTAGACTAAAATATATATATTTTAGTGTATATATATATATACATTCAGTGTGTGTGTGTGTGTGTGTGTATACGTATATATGTCAACACCAAGCAATTTATAAAAGTGTGCCAATTTAAATGAATTAACTATCAATTAAGATCAGAGAAAAGGTGCAGTCATAAAATTATTTTGAGCAGTGATAAGACCCTCTTGATTCTGATTGCTCTCCAATATACTCAATTAGAAGACCATCCAGACCTCCCCTCAGTGCCTTTTAGCAATCCCTTTCAGACACAGATGCCTACTCTTAATATTCATTTCCCTTATCTAGTTATTCCATTTTTTAAATGCTATACAAATAATTACACAGGACCACAGCAGCACTGCCCTGAGAAGGACAATGGGGATTCTTGAAGGATTTTAATCCATGGAGAGATTTGTGTTTTCAAAGGATATCTGTGGTGCAGAAGAAAAAGATTTGATAGAGGCATGAATGGATGTGGACTACTCACTAGAAAGAAATTTCACTTCATCCTAGAAAGATGATGGTGCCTTGATTTAGGATGCTATCAGATGGATTGTTAAATAGAGTACTTAAAGGCTTAAAGTTTCTGAGACTTTCCACTTGTTTACCCTAAGAAGCTCTGTCAAAACCATTGCTGTGTTTCCACACTTGGGAGGCACATATGTTAAATGAATCTGGGCATCAGTTCACTCTATACAAGTATATAAGGTAGGATCAATGAGATATTTGCTTTATTCATAGCCTTTTTACTTCCTAACCGCAAAACCCAGAGGAAGATAGATATTATGAGATATTTAAATCTAGGATCACCATTCCTACATTCTAAATATGGCTCTGTAAATTTTCTTAGTCATATTTCTTTCTCTTGTAAAAGATGTAGATAATAAAACATTTAAAAAAGATTACATGCTAAATACTTTTGGATAGTGGTATTACTTTGTTCACATTATGCATTTCCCTAGGTTTTCTTTTTTCTTGTTTTAGTCTTTTTTCTATCTCTTGTCATAGCTAAAAACTGCAATACTATACCATTCCAAAATCTCTAATATCAATTGAATAGCACTGATGTATAACCATTTTCACAAACCAGAAACCTAGAAACAAAGTTCCCTGCCCCAAACATCTGTATCTACTTTCTCACCAAGTTCTTCCCATTTTACATTCCAAGTAGTTTTCATAACCATACAGTTCCTTAGATCTTACCTTCTCAATCCTAGTCCCCTCCCACAAATTATGTTTTTTAGATTAACATCATACATTTAGTAATGCACTCATATCTATACACAAATTTCACATTTACAAATACAACAAGGCAAAGAACCACAAAGAATCTAAGCAACGCATAAACAACTACATTTAATAGTTAATACTGTTGTCCCTGTTTCCCATTTTCTATATCCAGAAGAAAACTGTAAATGCCATCCTGCACATAGACTTCACTTTTAGAAGTTGGAGACTGTGTGTACTTCTGCACATGTCTGTGTTTTCACAGAACCAAAGTGAGACTCCATCATTTTCCAGACTAAATCAGCTAGATGGAAGTTGTCCATGGCTGTTTGAGTTTCATTGCTAGTAAGAAAGCAAGCTCCCCAGGGTTTCAAAACCAGAATTCATGATCTGCATTTCTTTACTATTCAACTGAACTTTGCTTTCTAGAGCAGGTAGATTTTTAGTGGAAATCCCTTCTGTTTGCTTTCTGTGTCAGATGAAGTAGTGCTCATGGAAAAGCTGGAGTGTTTCAGAATACTACCCAGAGGCAGATGAGGTCTACCATCTAAAAAGAAGCTTAATTCTGTGTCTGCATAACATATTTCAAGGCCTAAGAAGTTAGCATTTCCCCTACAACTGTAGGACTGAGCAGAGGCGTCTACAGGTCAAGAGTCAGTTTGGGTCTCTATATCCAGGGATTCCAAGACTGGTTCAATTTTCATAATGCTAACTCCACTCTGTTCCATTTGAGTTTGGATATTTGAGATCAAAAAGAACTTTTCAATATAAAAATCTATTCCAGGATTCTAGGTTGGCCAAATGGGAGCTCCGTGTTGAGTCCAGTGTTTATGTCAGACAAAAGACTGTGATTATCAAATGTCTGACCCAGCAAGTTACTTGATAAGATATTTTCTAAATTGCTTAATAAATCTACAGTTTATGTCTGATTATCGTTCATGTTGTGTGAAGGAAGAATATTATTCTGTTCATGAAGTTTTCAATTGGTTCATGTTTCAGTTTGTTGAAGATGTCAGAATGCAATATATCAGAAATGCGTTGGCTTTTAACAACGGGGATTTATTAACTTATATGCTACAATTCTAAGGCAGTGAAAATGTCAAATTAAGTCATCAAAAAGAGGATACCTTCTCTGAAGAAAGGTTGCTGGCATTTGGGGTTCCTATGTCACATGGGAAAGCACATGGCAATGTCCACTGGTCCTTCTCTCCTGGGCCTTGGTTTCAAAATGGCTCTCTCTGTATTGGTGGGTACGTCTTACTTCTCCAGTGGTATTTTCTTTCTAAGCTGTCTTTCTCACTGAGATTTCTTAAAGGACTCCAGTAAAGGATTAAGACCCACCTTGAATTAGGTCTTTGTACTCCACTGGTTTAAGTTTCTCTGGAGATCCCACCTGATTGATCAATGATTTGATGGTCTTTTTTTTACAACTTCTGGTTATTCATGGAGGTCTCCATTTTCCTTCTCTTAGTAGGTGGATACCTATGTTCAGTAGGGATCACATGGTCAGTTCAGTAGATGTGTGACTGCAAGGCAGTTCTCCAGGGGTAAGGACAGCCAAATGTGCCCTGGAAGGTCTTGATACAATCCTCCTCATGTTATTTCAAGTCCTATTCAGTACAAGAGGAATTACTGCACTTAGGACATTCATGCTTCTTTTCAGCATGCATTTTGAAAAAGTACTGTTTTACAAGAGGGAATTGAAAAAATGATATCAGGGCCTCTAGGGATTCCTTCAACTGGACAACAGTAAAATTTCGGAACAGTTCGCACATCTTTTCTTATTTTTGGAATTACTAGGCTGTCCTGCAGTCTGTGGTTCTTGACTAGATGCACGTTGAGCGCTGGGCTGTAGGGCAGGATCTTGGAGGCAGCTGCTCACAGTGAACAAGCTGCTGGTGTGCACAGCATGGACAGCTCGCTCACTGACTGCTGGATCAACTCCTGAGCAGGCAAGGTAGCTGCGGGTAGCTACCTCGCGACCGCCGCTGGCTGCCCCTCAGCCGTCCAGGGGGCCCCCGTGGGCCGAGGTGGCACTGGCTCCCCTCCTGGATGCTGGGACAGCCAGGTCACGGAATCCAGAGCCGCAGGGCCTGGTGCTGCCTCCTCAGACGCCACCGTGGCTGCCGCAGGACAGCAGGACTGAGCTCTCAGGCCCCCAAATTATGTTTTTACTGTATTGAGGTAATAATCTCTTGACACCCTTTTTCACAAAAATAATTCCATCATTTGTGTGGCCAGAGTGATATTTTCTAAAACCTATGATGATTGAATAAACTCCCATCTCTAGCATTTGTTCTATATAATCATCAATTTGTGCAACACTCAGTGTTTTTATCGCTTTTAGCATAAAGAGGAAGACTTAACATAGCCTGAAGTTACTCACAGCTGTGGCCCCTACCCACCTCTGATCCTCATCTTGCACTATACTTACAGTCCTCATTTGTTTAACATATACACTAGCATTCAAGAATGCTTTCACTTTCTTGAATGTGCCTTGACTCTCTTGCTACATGCTGTTTCCTCCGCATAAAGTGTACTTTTCCTCTATTCTGAATACATCCTTTGAATTTTCAATTTGCCCTTTGTATCTCAATTCAAATACCACTTCCTCCATCAAGTATTCACCTATTTATCAATTAGGTAAGACTCATGTTAGATGATCTCTCCATACAGGCTCCCTTCTTTTCATAGCATTTATTGCATTTTTTTCTTTAGCTTATATGATTGATATTTAATTTGCCTAAGGGCATAAGTTGCCTAAAGCACAACCAGTAATCATTGATTTGTTTACAGTTGAATGCCTAACTTTTAGTTAAAATTTGCTCCATAAATATATACTTAATGAATAAATCAACTCAAAGTAGACCTGGGATTGAATTTTCCATGGAACAAATGTGAAAATACATTAATTTCAATGACCAGACAATGCTCAACCGTATAAAAAGCTGTAAGAATCTTTTGTTCAGGGTTCTGCTATTCTTTGTTCTTATACACATTCCTTTGTGCATTGGATTCCCACAAAATGTTATTTGACCCATGGATCTTCAAGGTAATTTCTGTTTCAAGGTAAAACAAACTGGAATGGAAAAAGCAAGACAGATCTCATTTCCTTCTCAATAGACTGCAAAGTCCCTTCAGGATCTGGGGTGCCTGTTTGGATTGGTTTGTAAACATCAGGAGTAGCCATGAAGCTCTACCACTCACCCTGTACAGCTAGTCAACCCTTGCTCACAGAAATGGCAGCAGAATTGAGTTAAAGGGTCTCAATGCCTTGCAGCTAGATATTTAATGATATTGTTTATTTTTATTTTGCACTTGCTAAAGTCTCATACTGCATTTCAACTAGTAATACTAGATTCACAAATGGCCAGATTTTTCAGGTAAATATTGTATGAATTCTACTTTATTCTACACATTCTAATAGGTAAAGTGATTTAAAGGAAAAAAAAAAGATCCTATTGTGCTAACCTTCTATCCTGGAGAAGGGCATATTTATCAATTTCCTTATGCCCATCATAAAACATAGATGAAATAAAAGATAAAAAAGTTTCTGAACTTGAGCTCCTATTGTATTTGACCCAATTTAAGTTTGCCAACACTACATATTCACACCGGTTAAGTGAGAGGAGAAGCAAGGGCACAAAAGGAGAACTATAAAAGAGATCAGTTATTTTGAGCCTATTAGAACAGGAATATAAACTTGCAATAAACTTTCTAAAATCCTTTAGCTATGCAACCCAAACTTTCTCTTTGATTTAATAAGAGAAATGGTCCTCTAGTTCTGCATAAGGTCACTTGATTCTCCTCGCAATAAACAAACCATTCTAAATAAAAAAGAAGACAGCACAGTGTGTGCTGGGCATGTGATGAACAACTTTTTGACTCTCTCTATGCCCGTCAAGGAGTGACATGAAACTTAATCAACTGCTGAAATGGCAGACGAGGCAAAATGTAATTTGAAACAGAAGGAATCTTTTTCTGAGGGTGAATGAGTCAGCTATGAAGGAGAAAGAAAATGAATACAAATTTTTAGGAGTCTCCAAAATCCACCTTAACTCTCCATCTCATAAGCTGATGTTTTTATTTTTGAGAGATGACTTTTTGGTTGCCCTTTTTCTTATTTCTGACAGAGTACAATGGAGGTTAGTCTCCGAAGTTAGCGCAATATCAGTAACGCTCAGCCTACGGGAATCTGCTGGATTACGCACATGGTTCAAAGTTACCTAGTGGATCTAATTAAAGTTCTAGGTGACAGAACCCAAGGAAATCTAGACTTGAATTTGAATGTATTAAGGAGAATTAAATATATATATATATATACACACACACATTAATATACACTCATAAGAAATGAATAAACCTATCTTCCTGCATTAAATATTCAGTCTCAAAGGTATTCTTAAATCATTGAATGACCTTGGCAAAATCTGCCTTACTCTTTTCCAAGGATTCAAAATAAAGACGATCTAGTGATTTCCCATATCCAGGTTTGTCATGGCTGTGAGAATCACTGAGCAGATGTACTGAAAAGAGGAAGAATTATATGAGCTTCCTTATTAAAGCTGATTAGTATAAGATACATCCCAGTTTTAGAATAGATATTTTCTGATTATTTTCCCTCAGACTTTGCTGTTCTATTCATAATATAAAATAGACAGCGCCCGGTGGCATAATTTTAAAAACTGATTTGCTAACTGCAGCAAATGAGATTTCATTTTTATGCTTATTCAAACTATAAACTTACTGAGGCTCCTTTTTTGGCAATGTTTACCTTGTTTTACCCTCTGTCTCATGCTGTTGGAGAAGCTATGCAGGACCCAGTGTGTAGGATGCCAGACTTTTTCATTGCTTTTATATTTCTGAGTATTTCTCTAATGCCCTTAAAAATTAAGTAAGTAAAATAATGCATAGGTTTCAAATATGTACTGATGCCATGTTTGGGTGGAAGATTGCAGATAAGTGAAGTGTATTGGAAATATATTTCATTTAATATGATTTTATCTGCCATTTTAATACATTGTATTGTATGAGGCTTCACAGGAGATGTTTTCTCTTTGTTACTTCAAGTAGTTTTTAATAATTGAAACATATAGTAGATATACTTAAATATTTTTGACTGAATGTTTTGATCATTTTTATGAAATTCATGGTTCCTGGTTCTTATATTCAGATGCTCATGGAAGGTATCAGTTGCCTGCTGATGTCTCCCTTCTACTTCTTCCTGGGATTTCCCCAGAGGCTTCCACATGTGTGCTAATACATAACTTATGTCCAATATGTCACAATATTTACCATTACATTTTTGCCCTGTTTTGTCTCTCCTTACATGGTATCATTTGAGAAGCTTCATTGAAGGTACTTAATTTTTGCTTCTGCTTTACAATTATAACTTCTACTGTACAAATATAATGGGTAACACTGTCTCCCTTTGGTAGCTACTAATGATGGGCATCAGGAAAGATGTGTGATCACCTTTTAGGTGCCCAGTGTCTCAATTTATTCTATCTATGTTGTGTTCTTATTGATGGGGAGAACAATTTTCATGAATTCTTTGTAAGACTGCTCCTAAACTTGGTAAACACATGTGGCAATGACACAGCCCTGGTGTGGGCCAAATGTAAGTTGAAGTTTGAACCCTTGGTCTAAGTGAGTAGTGGTATTGGGGAGAGCAATCCAACTAGAGCTGGAGTTCTGATTATAATTCCCAACTTTGTGCTTGTTTATTTTGCCCAAATTTGTTGCCATGGTTTCCTCCAGTACACATTTGCTTGAAATTCAGTTTCTTTCTACTTCTTTCTTCTTTTTTTTCCCCCTAAAGACCAAATGCTAGCAAACAGATCCTCTCCTCCCTCTCCAATAGCCTATGGTCAAGAAATAGGCTCACAACTCTGTGAGACTGAAGGAAGCAACACAGCTTATTTTCCTCCTAATTTTATTTCTCCAATTTAGATCACAAGTTACTTGTAGCTCTGTGAGTTACCAAGAGCTGAACAAGTTCAAAACATCTTTATAGGGCTTTGTCTTTCTACAGACATATTATTTATGTGTACTGACTGACTTCCTGTCATGTTCAGGATGCTCTTGTAAGCAGTCTAAGTGATATAAAGATGACTCAGATATGAGTCATAATATAAATAATGAGTAGACTCTCAAGACAAGTCATGAGCATTTAGAGCAGAGGTCTGCAAACTACACCTCAAATGCCAAAACTGCTTTGACCTTATGGAACACAGCCACGCCCACTGGGAACTCATAGAGGGAACTAATATGAGGCTTTTGAGGAGCAGAGGACAAAATTTAAGGAGGCACTGATTTTAAGAATCCTCTACTTGAGTAGCCCTTACAGTGAATGCTTCTTTACATTTTGTGCCCTGGATATCTCACTTGCCTTACATACCCTAACCCAATACTTTATTTTTTCAAATTGGTTGTGGCTACCTTTTTTGCTACAAATGCAGGGTTGAGCAGTTGCAAGAATCCATAAGGCTCACAAATCATGAAATATTTACTATCTGGCCTTTTACAGGAAAAAAAATTCTCTACCCCTGATTTAGAGGTATTCCTACATGCTTCTATAAGTGATATATCTGGGGGTTTGGACAAAGGATGAACTATTATTAGTGATGTCCATATTCAGGATTCCTTAGGAGCATTTAGGATCACATTCGGTGGAAAAAAAGCAAAACAAAATGAAAAACTGGCAATGAAGATGGACCCAGTAAGATGAGCTTAGTCATCAGAGGAAAAATGATTCTGGGTAGAGTGTAGTGGCTGATACTATAATCTGTCTCCAGTTCTGAACGTTTCTTCCTTTTAGGAGTAAAGACTGCAGGCTAAAGAGTCAGGCAATGTAGGTTCAAATCCTAGCACTGTCACTTAAAAAGATGCAGCATGAGATAAACTGCTTCACCTTTCTGAGGCTCAATTCTCCATTTATAAAAGGAAGTAGAGAAGTAAAATAATAGTACTTGTATAATCTTTGGTTAGGATTATACAAAATAATCTGTGGAAAATTTTATAAGTATTTAGCAAATGGTAAGATACTAAATGCTCAATACATATTAGCAATTAGTATTATTATCTGAGGCCATGAGAGTAAGGTCACTAGAAATAAAAACTGAAGCAACAATTTATAGCTAAATTTAGTAATATATTAATATATTATGGCTGCTCTTCTTACAAAGTGTGAAGAAAAAATTAAAAAAGAAAGATTGTCACCACTCCTTGCTTCACCATAGACAACTGTGCCTCTTTGGCATGATGAAGATTGGGGACACAGTACAGAAGCACATTGGGATTTTCTGGGAGAGAGTTGAGGCCCTGCAGCATTCAGGATGGGGTAATATGCCAATTAATTCTGAATTAGTTTTGTTTATCATGCCTCATTCCTAACAAGACCTCTGAGTACTGGCAGCATTTAGGTTACAGAAATTTTTACATAAAACTCTAAAGCATGATACCAAAAAGGCTGAAGACATGCACAGTTATAAAGCTAACATGATTTCAGGTAAGGGAAAGATTACTTCTGCCTGGGTATTGGGACACCAGGAAAAACAAAATGACTAGATTATTTAAGAAGGCCCAAAAGGATCCATTATTCACACACCAGACTAGTGCAGCACTCAAGGGGCACAAGAGAAGGCTCCTAAATACCACCAGGGGCATGATGTAGGAGATCAAATGGGTCTACCTGAGTTTTTTATATGGAGTAACTAATGTCCAACTTTTATTCCTTTAGACCACATGATAAAACAAATGACTTAATGAATGACCCTATGTCATGTCCTGGTTGTTTTTGTTTCCCATGAATGACTTTAAAATAACATTATCAGCTCAATAGATTCTGGCTTTATCCTCACTGCTTTATACTGCCCTGTTAATCTCTTAAACCTATTTCATTATTCAAATCATTAAAAAGTCAAACATAGGTGCTACTCTTGGAGTCTAATTACACTTAAAACCTTTTTTTGGAATTTTTCTATTTCTCTTTTGTCACAGTTTAAAGTGTTTGTTTGAGGCAGAGTTTGAAAAGTTGTTTCTAGTTTAGAAGGTGAGACACTTCATAAAGGATGACATGAATTTAAGTGGTTCTTTGAATGAATATAATAGCTGTTACATGAATGAAAATAGTTAAAACTTATTTCAAAAGCACTGTTTTACATTTTCCATAAACTTCTTTCTCTCTTCTACATGTGGAAAAAATATTTGGTTACATAAGTCTATATCTGGAAAGCATTAAAGTAAATTGGAAACACCTTCAATTTGAAATCTACAAGATCTTCTAATTTTCATCAAAAATAGTTTGGTCAAAAATACCAGTAATATCATATAGAAATTCAAGCAGTCACTATGCACCAGGCATTGCTCAAACTGATATGAACACATTAATTGAGTTAATGAACAAAACACCTCTAGTGCTTTGTGCTACGTTATCTCATTCTTAAAGATTTGGTAAGAAGCATGGACAGGTTAGGGACCTTTTCAAAGTCCATGAAAGGATTAATTTGCAGAGTTTGGATTAGATAGTGCATAGTGGCCCAGGATCCTGGGCTTATTTACTAGTAGGTCCACAATAAAATAGATTTTAAATATTATGAAAATATTGTTCTGGTCTACATTTGATGAAAGTACCTAATTACCACTTCTACTATACACTGGTTTCTTTGAATAATATTATCTTTTTATTTATTCTGGAACAACTTATTTTAAAACAAAACAAAACAAAAAAAGGATCTCTCCTGGCCACCTGGGCCAACAGGCTAAAGGAATTGTTGTTCTCTGCTTTATTCCTGTCCATCTCAGCACTTTTAGTCTCCAGGGCATACTGTTTATCTTAATCATAAATTGAAAATGAGAAGCAGAATAATTAAAGAGCAAACTGTAATTATGAGCAAGATCTGAAGAGAGTAAGACTAACACTGAATATAGGCATTCAGTTTCCTATTAGTGTATTTAGGACTAGCTACAAACAGCCTTGTTAAACCCAATGAAGTACTTTATCAGAAGGATTTTTCTTATTAGCACAGTCTAAGTGACTTGACTTTTAGAACTATGGTGCTTGTTATACATGAGCATTTTTCCAAAATTGATTTTGTCTTCCAATATTTTTCTTTCTTTTTTTATTTTAATGTCACATTGCCATTTAAGAATCTTTCTTCCAAGATATTGTTTGGCATATGGAATTTTTTTATGAGATACTTAGAAGTATGCTCTCTTCCATGAATAATTAGAAGTATTTCAAAAAATAAAAAAAATGGAAAAGTGGATTTTTAAGGTATCATCACCTTGTTTTGGTTTGAAGTTTCTGTAAAATGCAGACACATGGATGCTCAACAAAAATATAATTCACAGCCAAATGGAGGCAGTTTATTTAGAATATCTATTGCTTTATAATAACCACAATAGCTGTACCTTTCTTAAATACACAAATATTTGAGAGTTATATAGTAGCAAATCTGTACTGTTATATTCCCCCCCCTTTTTTTAGCCTCTGGTAATGCAATTATTTCAGCTGTTTTTGTCACATATTTTGTGGTTATGAAACTGGAAGCAGTTATTTTTCAACATCTGTTGAAACAGATTGAGAAGCATTTCGGCAAATGTGATATCACATGTTACTATATCATAGCATTTCAAATTACTTTAAATGGGAATTAAATTTGGAGTTATCAGAAAACAAAAACTGCTGCATTCTGCATCTGTATACAGACTGAGTGGGTTCTAGACTGCATTTTCCATGAAAAATTATATAGATTATTTTTCTAATACTGGTAATATTTTCTTTATTTTTATTTTTACAGATAATAAATGATATTTTACTTTGGTTGTTGTGCCGGTTTGAATGTACTGTGTCCCCCAAATGCCATTATCTTTGTAGTTTTGTGGGGCAGAAGTTTTGTGCTGGTTGGACTCGCTTGGAATGTGCCCCACCCAGCTGTGGGTAATGATTCTGATGAGATGTTCCCACGGAGGCATGGCCCCACCCATTCAGGGTGGGCCTTGATTGGTGGAGCTATATAAATGAGCTGACTCAGGGGGAGGAAAGAGAGTGCAGCTGAGAGTGATGTTTTGAAGAGGAGCAATCTTGCTAGAGAGGAACGTCCTGGGAGAAAGCCGTTTTGAGGCCGGAGCTTTGGAGCAGACGCCAGCTGCCTTCC
The DNA here is from genome assembly GCF_015220235.1 of Choloepus didactylus. Lineage (NCBI taxonomy): Eukaryota > Metazoa > Chordata > Mammalia > Pilosa > Megalonychidae > Choloepus > Choloepus didactylus. The sequence continues at coordinate 33,901,974 of NC_051309.1, forward strand.
CAGCTAACAGAGGATTTCTGGACGCCATTGGCCATCCTCCGGTGAAGGTACCCAATTGCTGAGGTGTCACCTTGGACGCTTTGTGGCCTTAAGACTGTAACTGTGTAGTGAAATAAACCCCCGTTTTATAAAAGCCTATCCATCTCTGGTGTTTTGCATTCTGCAGCATTAGCAAACTAGAACAGTTGTTTTCTCAAGTTTGTTGAAAAATTCCTCAATCATTGTTTTCCAGTGAAATTTTTAAAATAAAAGAAGCTTTCATATATGTGTATATGTGTATGTATGCATGTACATATATACATATATATCTTATATATATATATATTAATATAACTGTCTATATAGACATATAGAGAATTTTATTATATAGAGGTGTTCATTATATACTTGAAGATGAAATACAAATATAAGGTGACATTTCCATGTTTGCACAAGGTATATATGGAAGGATTACAACCACCTATCAGACAAGTTTTAGAATTCCTTGAAACATCACATATTTTCACTGAGCTGAGTCCAGTTTATTGTATTTTCTGTATCATTGATAATTCCAATTATTTACTCTCATGTTCATGATTTTCAGATAAGACCAGATAAATTACAATTTTCTGAGTGTATAAACTACCATGAATAAAATGACACTTAAATTAACAAAGCAGAAATATTCTTGACATACAGAAAAAGAGCCCTAGTAAGCAATGTACCCTAGTTGAGCAAATATTAACAGTAATTTAGTACATCTTTCTTCGAAATGGAAATTCTTTCCAACATTCTACATCAGTTTCAATTAATTACTAAAAAAAATTATAAAATATAATATGAAAAATTTCAAACTTGACAAAAATGATCTCTGTTTTGGGGCATTTCGTAGTCCCAGATTTTGTTAATTTACAACTTTCTACTTTATCTTTGCATTCTAGATGCTCCCTAAGCTAAAAAGCCCAACTTACCAAATAACTACTGCTTGAAATTAAAAATACATAATTATTGCTACCAAAACAAATGTAGTAAAGTATAGGGGCTTCTGGTGATTTGAAGCTGCATGTACCCCAGAGAAACATGCTCTTAAATTTAATCCTTTTCTGTGGGTGTGAACCCATTGTAAGTGGGACATTTTGATGCAGCTACTCCAGTTAATGTGTGACGTCAATCAGGATGAGTTTCAATCCTCTTATTGGAGTTCTTTATAACAGAATGAAATTCAGAAAGAGAGAGAGAATGCCACAGAAGCAAGAAGCCGTAATCAATGAAACCTAGAAATAGAAGGGAGAGAACAGCAGACGCTGCCATGTGCCTTGCCATGTGGCAGAGGAGCCAAGGATTGCCAGCAATTGGTCTTCAGGAAGAAAACATGGCCTTGATAATGCCTTGATTTGGACATTTTCCCAGCCAAAAATCCATGAGTAATAAATTCTCATTGTTTAACCCAACCCATTTCATGGTATTTGCTTTGAGCATCCTAGGAAACTAAAACAGGGCTGAAATTTCTTAATTAAATATTTTCCCATGGTTATTAAAGCCTTATCCAAACTGCAGCTAACTCAGGACACAGATGACATTGTAGGCTGTATTTAAAATTGGCATAAAGCAAAAGTGAGGGAGCACAATAATCACAAAATGTTTTTCTTGGTCTTTCCTATTAGATTTTACTTGTGTATCTAAATTGTTGGATTGGATAGCATATTCCTAAAATTTATAAAACATTTGGATTCAGTGGATATGGGAATAATTTAAAGCTTACAGTGCCATAACAATGGAGAAACTACTGTACTTAATTTGTTAGCTCCCAAAGTTACCTTTTTAAAATACATTCTTATTAAAAATAACAATCAAGTTATTATTAAAACTTGGATATTATTCTGCATTTTTCTGCATTTGCAGAGTTAGTAATCAAAACTAACTTTTGAATTAATATTTGCAACAAATGTTACAATGTACAGTTTGGGAGCTTTTTGCAGGAAAAAATTAATAGCAAGCTTAGTTTTAATTGCTTGATTTTTTCTCAAAGTTTATATTGCAGTTATTATTTTTCATTCCTAGTTTCAGGCCTGAGGTGATTAGTTTCCAAAAAGCCACTCAGAACTTTCCAATTAGGGAACTGGAGGAAGAAGAATATGTTTTCATTTTTGCTCATGGGTCATGAAAATTCTAATGTGGGTGGATTTCAAAATTGAAACTTTGCCTGTAGCTATTCTTTAGTGAGGACTAGTTGTTAATAAAAGTTTTAGTATGAAGATAAATAGTTTTTCAAAAAGCCATGTTTATTTTCATAATAAATTAACACTGTCTATGCAATTTGTTATAAAATACAGAGATAAATGACAGCCATCTCTTAACAGATAGACCTCAATCACACTTTTACTTGATGTATTAAAATAATTGACTTTAAAAATATTTGTTTTCCCACTTGTGTTAAACAGGTTGTCTTAATTGTATGCATTTGTCTATTTGATTTGCTAGAGATGACCTGTGTGCTTTTGAAGATGCAAAATGATGAAACTGTCTATTATTATAGAAACATTTCTGTTACAGGTTAAATCATCATTAAAAACCTGTTCTAAACACTTTATTTCAATTAAAGCAGATTAAAAATATTTTAGAAAAGATATCCTCCATACCCTCAGAGCTTTTCTTTTAGTAGTTTAATAAATTCAATGGCAATAGCCCAAATGGGATTGAAATTCCATCAACTAAAGGATAGACACATATTTTCTATTGTAAATTTGTTCACCACATAATATGAAGCTGAAAATTCACTCTCAAACTGGATGAGTAATCCTGAAAGATGTTAGGTAAGAATATCTACAATTATATTCCAAAACAGAAAAATCTAACTTATGCAGGAGAGAACAAGAAGACACTTTAATGTGCTACCAATTAGAAATTATTTTTCAACTGGCCTGACTCTAAATGCACAGCAATTTGAGGGGAAATCAGCTTTTGTGCCTCATTCTGTTTTCACTTTTGAAAGGGAATGTCTAGTTTATAAAATGTTTTAGACAACATTACATTGATCACTATTATATCCATTTAGAAAAACTGAGAGTTGTATGAGAACTCATGAGAACAAATTCACAGGATTATTTTATAAATGAAATAAAGGCAAAAGTTCCTCTAGACTTTTTTTTTTTTGATTGAGATTGTTCCGATACCATACAACTATCCAAAGATCCAAAGTGTACAATCAGTTGCCCACGGCACCACCATACAGCTGTGCATACATCAACACAATTATTTTTTTTCAATTTTTAGAACATTTTCACTATTCCAGAAAAAAAAACAAAAGACAAAAAAAAGGAAACTCACATCCTCCCATACCCCTAACCACACCCCCCCTCCATTATTGATTCATAATTTTGGTATAGTACATTTGTTACTGTTGATGAAAGAATGTTAAAATACTACTAACTGCAGTATATAGTTTGCAATAGGTATATATTTTTTCCCTATATGCCTCTCTATTATTAATCTCTAGTTACAGTGATATACATTTGTTCTAGTTCATGAGAGAGATTTCTAATATTTGTATAGCTAATCATGGACATTGGCCACCACAAGATTCACTGTTTTATACATTCCCATCTTTTAACCTCCAACTTTCCTTCTCCCCATTCTTTAGCCTTATTCTATATCCTGGTAACTTATATTTCATGTCTATGGGTTTACATATTATAATTACTTCATATCAGTGAGACCCTGCAATACTTGCCTTTATGTGTCTGTCTTATTTCACTGAATATAGTGCCCTCAAGGTTTCTTCATCAACCCATTTCTTTTAAGATGGTTTTGTTCAAACACTCTACATTCTGTCCTAAGTAAACAGTCGTTGGTTCCCCATATAGTCACGTATTTATTTATTGAGCACCATCGCCACTCTCTATATAAGAACATTTCTTCCACATTTCTTCCTGTTTTGCATGATAGTTATTATTCATAGTTTTGGTCTTGTCATGTGGATAATTTTGGTCCCAGTCCAAATTCTGAATTGTTCCTTAATCACTTCAGTTTCTTATTAGCTGCTCCATTACATAACAGACTGTTGAGTGCCAATTCATTTCCCGTAGAAATGTCAATTTTATCTAAAAATAACAAACTTTGTCTTGTTAGAAGAATGCAAGATCTAAAATTGTTTTTGGAGAAAATACATGTCTTCTAGGAATTTCTCTGGTTCCTGAGCCATGTCTTTATAGAGATTATATTGTGGTGGCACAAATCAGTATGTGCTGATTTTTCAAATCATTAGAACAATCAAGATTAAATATAATATTTTAAACAAAACATATTTAAATGTCTTCCCTTTTCCAATAGAAACCAAAATCCTTCCTCACATCACCACTCAGATCCTGGAAGCTACAGAACAGCTCTGTAATCCTCACTATGGTATTTACTAACTGTATAGCTTTAATTTATCTGAATTGGTAAGAGGTAGTTAGCTGTTCCTAATACAAATTAAGAAAGAAATATTTTTCAAATTTTCTGTTATCTTTATACCATTTGTGTATAACTTTTGGTTGTCATATCCCATTCAAAAAACTTAATGTTGAAACTTGTATAGTAGTGAATGGAAAAATTCCCCAAAGTACAAAATCTAGTTTCAGTTTTGCAAGCTAGCATTTTGCCACATGTGAAGCAACACTGAAGATGAAAAATCAGCACTAAAAGGGAATTAAATGAAATTATGCAAGCAATAATGTTAGAAGATAAGTGTGCAACATTAGGAATCTGTCAGTAATTGAAAATATACGGGGAATAATGGAAAGAGACAGGCATGTTTCTTTCCAGAAGCTTAAAAATTCCATTGCTACTATTCCAATTATAATAGAAAATTATAATGACTCTTAGAGCACTTGGTCTCCTCATTTTCCATGTGAGTAAACTGACAACCAGAAGAATGTATTCTCTCAGGCACAGTGTGAACCACAACATCTGTCTCAGTTCTAAATAATTACTTTCACACCATATGAGCTACTTGTGGAAAAGTAGAAAAATAAACCAAAAACAGATAAATTTTACAAGTCATTTGAAAAAAAAAATTTTTAATTAACAAATAACTCAATTAAAAACATAGAATGTGGATTGTCCCTCACATGTCCTTTTATCCACCCTATCACCTACCAAATGAAAATGTTTCAGGTTGTTCACTCAATACAGGTTTTTAGAATAAATTGTTGAATGACAAATGCATGTTGTAACAATTCAGCAATTCTCAATTGTATAGAAATAATAGATGATTAGAAGAGCAGGAAAATAATTATATAAGCTTTATAATTCATTTTTGAGTATTTCACTGTCTGCAACTTTTCAAAGTTTATGGGAGGGATGTGACAGTCTCATAATAGTTCACATACTTAAAATGGATAAAATGGAAATTTTCCACTTAAAAACTTACAAACAAGATTAGTATCTGACTTTAGCTAGCATGGACATTGTGGAAATGCCATATACGTGGGTCAAAACCATCAGGCAACAGGTGTTTCCACAAATCCTTTCTGGATAACTCCATCTCCAATCCTGGCTTGTACTGAAATGGTGGTTGGGTTCCATGTTTGGTTAATTACTCATGTGGGGCTGTAGCTTCTGGGCCTCACTTTAATGGAAGCCCAGAAATTTCCAAACCATCAGTTTCTAGTTTCTTTAAACCCAAGAGTTCAGTTATAAGTTCATCTCTCTCCTCTTGCATTTTACTCTAAGCTGCAAGGAGAAGCCAGGCTACATCCTCCACATGTAGTCTTGGAGATCTCAGTTAAGTATCCCAGCTCCTCACTTTCAAATTCTGCCTTCCATCTGACACCAGGACACAATTTTGCCAAGTTCTCTGCTGTGAGCAGCCACCTTCCGGATTTGGCCTAGTAGACAAGCTGCAGCCTGCCCTTGAGTTCCCCCCGCCCATCGAGTGGTGCCAAGATGGCGCCCACATCCTGCTTCCGGCTTCTGATGTATGTAACCACCCGCTGTATTCACCAATCATGCTTGTGTGCGTGGCGTTAGCCCATTGGATACACGCAAGGTTTATAAGAAAGTTCCCGGGCAAAGCTCGGGGAGACAGCCCACAAGGAGCCGTGCCTGACGGCCACATCGAGGCTGCTCTCCCACGAGGCGCCGTGCCCCGTGTGGGAAAAGGGCTTGCTTTCACAACTGCCGTGTGGTTCGAGTCGTGATTCATGACCAGGTTAGTTCGCGCAGTCTGCATCTCTCTCTCTCCTTCCCTGTTTCCCCTCGCCGGCCGGGAACCGGGGACCGAGCGGGGCAGCGCCGGACAAGTGGTGGCCCGTACGGGGAACTTCGAACCCGCAACCTCATTTGCGTTCCCCTCGCCCCGACGGAGACGTGCTCCCGGGATCCGTGGTTTGACCTCCGCGACTGATCACCGCGAGAAGGTAAGCACCCCCTTTCCATACGAGGACTAGGGCCCGTGGGCGTTCAGGTAGCCCCGGGGACTCGGAAGAGCTCTCCGAGTGATTACAAGACAGTGCCGGCTGCAAGCATGGGGCAGTCCGGGAGTTCACCCCTACTAACCCCCTTAAAGACCCTTTTGAAACAGTGGGGTATCTCAGTTAAGAGAAGCTCTCTCCAGCGATTTTTTGATGATGTGGCCACTTTTGCCCCCTGGTTTCCTTGTTCTGGCAGCCTTAATCTGCCCTCTTGGATGAAACTTGGTCGTGATATAGACCGAGCGCGCCAAACGGGTGTCTGTTTGGACCCGATTCTAGTCCTTATATGGGAGACTGTTCGTGCAGTACTTGAGTTAGAATCAGCCACAGGCCTAACTACGCCTACCGCCTTGTTGCAGGCGCGACATGCACTCCAAGAGGCTCAGTCTGTTTCATCTGCGGAGGGCTCCCATAAGGGCAAGCCGCCGGAGTCGAGTGCTAGTTCTGATAATTCTGACTCAGAATCTGAAAGTGAGGCAGATGAAGGGCCGGAAGCGCCTCCGCTGATTGACCTAGAGGGGCCTCCTGTCTCACCCACGCGGCCTTCCGCCCCGCCAATGTCTACCGCTGCACCCCCAGGGACACCCCAGCTCCCAACTGACGCCTTGGGCGGTCCCACCAAAGGACCTTGCCGAGAGCTCCCTCTAGTGGCCATGCCCAGTAAATGTAATTATCCTTTGCTGCCAGACCCGGAAACCCCGATGGGTCGGTCAGGGGAGGGGCAACCTTTGCCGTACCCCCCGCCCGAGTATAAAGGCCCTGACCCAATGCTCAGCTGGGCCAGAGGCTCTGTTTGTGTCTTTCCCCAGGAACCAGGACGCCAACCAGTGTGGGTACCGGAGAGATTGGTGAGAACCGTGCAGTCGCCTGAGAACACCAAAGAACTGCAGCCTGACGGGTCGTTAAACCCCCAACGTGACCTGTTGGATCCAGTCCTCAACTCGCGTGAGGAGCGGTCAAATGATGTCGACGGTGTCGACCACTCCCCAGCAGACCGGGAAGAGGGCCAGGAATATTGACCTTTTTTCCCTCCTGGTTCTCTTGGCCTAATCTGACCAACTGGGTTCTTCTTGCTGTGGGGTTATTAGTAGGTTTGATCATTGTTAAGAGTTTGCTGGAGCGTTTGTTTCAAAGACAACAGTAATTACGTGTTACCGCCATGATGGCCATGTCCTCTGCCTGTAACCCTCCTGATAACTATAGTCCCTCTGCCCAGCACCCATCCCAACCACTCGAAGCTGGGCATTCGGGGGTAAGGTTCGCAGCTAAATATATGAAAAAATCTCGTATATAAACATTCGGTACCAGTGGCCCTAATTTTTGTCTCAGGTGGACCTCTTACGCAGAGTCCTAGTTGTGGCCAGACGGGACCCTTGGCGTTTGCACAGAGGCTCCTAGTGACGCCCTCGGCACTGGCTACCTTCTCCTAATCCTCCTGTCCCCCAGTTGCGAGACTGAGTACTGCAAGGAGGGCCACGTGGTTTCCGGCTCACGGGTTCTCCGGTCTCTATATGAAGTGAGCATTCTGGTCGGTGCCAGAGGTCCCACCTTGGTATGGCCGGGACCTAGTCCAGACTCCCCAAAGCACCAAAAAATACGTTGTGGGCCATCTTGGTCCACGGGAGCACATTCATCACTGGAGACACTGGGGCATAAAAAACAAAAAAGGGGGAGATGTGAGCAGCCACCTTCCGGATTTGGCCTAGTAGACAAGCTGCAGCCTGCCCTTGAGTTCCCCCCGCCCATCGAGTGGTGCCAAGATGGCGCCCACATCCTGCTTCCGGCTTCTGATGTATGTAACCACCCGCTGTATTCACCAATCATGCTTGTGTGCGTGGCGTTAGCCCATTGGATACACGCAAGGTTTATAAGAAAGTTCCCGGGCAAAGCTCGGGGAGACAGCCCACAAGGAGCCGTGCCTGACGGCCACATCGAGGCTGCTCTCCCACGAGGCGCCGTGCCCCGTGTGGGAAAAGGGCTTGCTTTCACAACTGCCGTGTGGTTCGAGTCGTGATTCATGACCAGGTTAGTTCGCGCAGTCTGCATCTCTCTCTCTCCTTCCCTGTTTCCCCTCGCCGGCCGGGAACCGGGGACCGAGCAGGGCAGCGCCGGACACTCTGCCACTTAACAAGGATTGCCTTTCTTGCAGTTGTCAATGACACATTCAACATTTCTATTTAAGGCCTCATCAGAGGTATATTTAGAGTCCATATTTCTACGAACAGTCTCTTCAAAACCATCTAGGCCCTTTCTATCATGCTCCTCACAGTTCTTCTAGAATCTTCCCCTTATCTATTTAAAAAGCCACTCCAACATCTTTGGCATGTGCAAGCTCAGCATTACCTCACTTCTTTGGTACCAAAATCCGTTCCAGTTTGCTAATGCTGTCACTATTCAAAATATCAGAAATGGATTGGCTTTTATAAAGGGGGTTTATTTTGTTACAAAGTTACAGTCTTATGGCCATGCAAATGTCCAAACAAAGGAATCAACAGTAAGGTACCTTCACTGAAGAACACCAATGGCATCTGGAAAACCTCTGTTAGCTGGGAAGGCATGTGGCTGGCTTCTGCTTCTTCCTAGGTTGTGTTTCAAAAATGACATTCTCCAAAATGTCTCTCTGAGCTGCAGCTGCTCTGAGGTCCTTCTGTTTGTGAGCTTTCATAGGGCTCTAGTAAACTAATCAAGACCCACCTTGAATGGGCAAGGCAACACCTTCATGGAAATAATCTTATCAAAGTTATTACCCACAGTTGGGTAGGTCACATCTCCATGGAAACACCCAAATCCAAAGATTCCAACCTAATCAACACTAACACATCTGCCCCCACAAGACTGCATCAAAGAACATGGTATTTTGGGGAACATAATACATCCAAACCAGCACACACTAATTTTATATTTTTTAGAAGAACTATCTCTTCTAAACTAGGAATTTCATCATATAGACTTTGAGTGAGATAATTATTTTTTATATTGGATGCATTTCTCCCCTCTAAACTGAATTTTCATTTTTGTAATTTAATTAAGTTTCTCTTTGGTTAAACCATAGGCTAAAGGTATACCTTTGAACTGCCTATAGAATGAATAATTTCTGCCAATTCATTGCAGAAACTTCCAAAAGTTTCTGTATTAATTTTAATGAGCACTCACAAATCAAAATAACCTGAAATCAGATAAGCAGATACTAGATGTTTCTGCATTTTTACATAAAAAGGAATATATATATATGTAGTAAAAAATGAAGTGAATAAATGCTTCAAATTTTAGATATTTTAGATATAGGTATATGCCCTATAGCTTTTTACTCTACATGTTTAGCCTTATGAAAATCATTTGTGTTCTTAAACTTGGCTTTATTAAATGTTATTAGAGAGGATTACCATAAAGTTCATTAGGTACTTTATGTTATTTATTAAAAAAAAAAATAAATAAATAAAATTCTGGCTCCTTCTGTCCAAAGTTAGAGTAGCAGAGACTTATGATTAATTTTTCTTGATGTATATATTGCTATAGCTTCTTGGTAGTAATCAACAGAGTCTACATTAGTTGGTTTAAGCTGAAAGTGAATTAACAATTTTTGAGAGAACTAAGAAACAGAATCACACAGAACTGACCCATCAAGGAAGTTGTCGTCTTTGACATAAAGGGGAATCTTTAAAATTATATATCTGCTGCCAGTCCCAAAAACACACTAGCTCTTGAACTTTCACTAGTCTGCTGGGTCAAGAAGCAGTGACAGTTCAAGAAGCAACTCTCATAGTTACTGGTCACAAACATTGTACATCTGCTGTAAAACATACTGGCCAGTTGATGCTCCAAACTCTCTGCCATTTGATTTTGTTACAATCAAATTCATGTGAATAGGAGAAAATCTTGTGACCTTAGGTTAGGCAAAGGATTTTTTAAATACTACATAAAAGCAGGATTTGTGAAAAAAAAACATTTTAGTGTCAAATTTGACTTCATTAAAATGAAAAAAAAAAAACCCTCTTGATCGTTAGAAGACACAATTAAGACAATTGTGTGAAATTGTGCAAAAAACAAAAGCCATAAACTGGGAAAAAATATTTGGAAAGTGTATGCTCTGGTTTGCTAATGCTGCCATTTTGCAAAACACCAGAAATGGGTTGGCTTTATAAAGGGGGTTTATTTGGTTACAAAGTGACAGTCTTAAGGCCATAAAACTGTCTAAGTTAAGGAGTACACAGTAGGGTACTTTCACTGAAGGATGGCCATTGGTGTCCAGAAAACCTCTGTTAGCTCAGAAGGCATGTAGCTGGCATCTGCTTGCTCCCAGGTTGTGTTTCAAAATGGCATTCTCCAAAATGTTGCTCTTGGGGTGTTTTGTCCTCTCTTAGCTGCAGCTCCTCTTCAAAATGTCACTCTCAGTTGCTCTGACCCGTCTGTCTGTGAATTCCTTTACAGGACTCCAGTGATCCGATTAACACCCACCCTGAATGGGTGGAGTAACACCTCCATGGAAATTATTCAATCAAACATTTCACTCAGAGTTGATTGAGTCACATCTCCATGGAAACACTCAAAGGATTCCAATCTAATCAATACTAGTACATCTTTCCCCACAAGACTGGCTTTTGGCGGGACATAATATATCCAAACTAGCATAGCATGTATCTAATAAAGGACTTTATATACAACATAAAGAGAACTCTTACAACTCAATAATCAGAAAATCTCTATTGGAAAATGGGCAAATGATCTGAATAGCCATTTCTCTAAAGATCATTAATAAGCACTTGAAAAGATATCAGCATCGCTTTAGGATTCAGTCTGACAATTTCTTTAGAAAGCCAAAAATAAATTTACCACAGGACCCAGCAATTCCATTCTTAGATAACTACCCAAGACTAATGAAAATATATGTTCACATGAAGACTTGTATGTGACTTTTCATAGAAGTATTATTCAAAGTAGCCAAACAATGTAAATAATCCAAATTCCCATTAACTGATGAATGGATAAAGAAATAGTAGTGTATGCTTATAGAACAATACTATTCAACAATAAAAAGGAAAAAAAAAAAAAACCCTACCAATACATGCTACAACATGGATGAAATTCTAAAAGAGTAAGTCTATAAATTGTATTTATATGAATGTCAAGAAATGGAAGATTTACAGAGACTAAAAGCAGATTGGTGGTTGCCTGGGGCTTGGGATGAAAATGGATGGACTGCAAAGGGGCATTAGGAACATTTTGGGAGTGATGGGAATATTTAAAAATTAGATATTGGTGATGATTGCACAACTATATGAATTTGGTTAAAATCACTGATTTGTATATATTAAATGGATGAATTTTGTTTAAAAATGTGACTCTAGTCAGTTAATATAATAATGACAATTTCTATTAAAACATGTTTTTTTCTCATTTAGTTGTTCTTATAAAAGGATTCAGTATAAAAGGGCCAGAAATTAAAGATCCAATTTTGCAATTGAAGAAACAAACTTCCATGCACATTTTTTTTTCTCAACTGTTTTACCTTGGAAATATTTTTCAGTATGGATTCCTGAATATTGTTAAATGTCTGAGGGCCTGCAATGTGTATTCCAATGTATTTTGGTACATTTTGAACAAATGTTCAAATCCTAGCAAATGTTCAAATCCTAACAAATCTTAGGATTTACTAATATTCTAAAATTATTTTTAGAATATAGTCTATTACCACTATTACAATTTTATTGTAATATTCATTTTTTACACACTGAATTCATGTTTATTGTTTTATTTAATTTTCACATCTATGTGAGTTGGCTATTAATAACATCATTATATCTAAGTCTCCCCTAAGTAACTTTTTAATCTGGACAGTTGATTTAGCCTCTCTATATCATTTTTTTTTTCATCTTTGAATGCAGGACTATTAATATCCTCATGTCACCAAGTTGTTGGAAGATTTTTGTGAAATAATATTTGTAAATTAGGTAGAACACAGCCCAATACATATTAAGCACTATGTTTATAAAAATAAAACTTATATTTATTATTATTAATAGAATTATTATTTTTAGGGATGAAAGTGAAGCTTCAACAGCATACGTGACTGCTTCAGCTCATAAAGCTACTAGATGTAGTATAATGTGTGAGGTTTCCATTACATCAAAATTGTAGCTTTTTAGTAGTGATGTTTGTTTTGTCTGAACAATAAAACTATTACGTTTCAATAAATGTTTACTTTATCAACTATGCTCATTAATATAACAAGTTATACATTTAAAATATTAATGAAATTAATTCAAGTGACTAAAAATATTTTAAATGTATAACTTGTTATATTAATATGCATAGTTGATAAAGTAAACATGTAAATCTTACAAATGAGTTCTATATATTTTAATAAGATACCCAAACTTTTGTAACTATTTGGAAATTTGCTTAAGGAAATATTTTTATATTGAAAAAAAGTTTCCATCTAAATAGACCTTCCCTGAATACACACAGTACAAAAGTAAATTCCCTGCATTTAACTGAATAGTGAAATCTGCCTATACATAGGAGATTATTCAGTTTTTAGGCATGCATATGTCTCATGTGTCCATTATAATTATGAAAATATATGTTTATTTTCTCAACTCTTTGCAATGTGGAATCTGATTTCACTAGAGGATTATTTCTTGTCACCACTTTGGTTAAGTCTTTTAATATAAAGTCTTTCTATTGTCTTTGGGAATACTTCTGTTTAATTATAAAAACACTTCCATATACTTAGGGAATCAATTGAATAAACTTTATTCTTCAAATGACTGAATTTTCCACTGGTTTATAAATCTTCAATACTAGAATATTTGCAGGGTTAAACTCTGAGGCTTGCCTAACATTCTAATATTTTGCTTCACCATACTAGGTAAGTAAAATCATGAAAATCTACTTGTTTCAGTTCTTTTTCTCTCTCACTGTAAATATTCTTCGTTATAATCTATTGACACAAGTGCCCAACTCTATGTTATGAAGCTTTGAAAAAATGATCACCAAGAATATTCTGTGAAATCTATATAACTTAGATATTTACAAAGATAATTTAGGATTTTTTTTATAAATGATACAAATTTGATTATAATAATAACACTTTATTTTAGGAAGTTGAATTACTGATACACACTGAACTTAAAAAGTGTTCAGGGACACTCTTAGAACAGACATTGATTTTGAAGTGTGAATTTAGGTTAACATTTTATATTCCAGAATTCAGAGAGAGACAATTGTGAAGGACTATCACACAAGACCACAGAAATGCTAAAAATATCTGAATTCTTTCCATAAATATGGAAAATATATTGGGCATGTAAAGTAATAACTCATTCTTTCTATTTGTTTCTAAAGATGTTCATAAAAAAATCACTAAATATGGAATTATAAGACTTGGGCTCATTGTACTACAAAATGATTTTGAAATTATCTGAACTTATTGAAAGCCATCTATGAAAAAGGGAGTTTAATCAGGTCTGAACAATGAAATATGTTCTCCTCCCTTAAGGAATGTTAAGGTTTAAAAAAAAGGAAACAGTTAAAAAATGACAATTAGAGGTTGAAGGTTCAGATCATCTGATGCATATGAGGAAACTCCTGAAGACCAAGTAAGCCTCAGAGCTAAACAGGGCTGGAGTTCCTTAGGGTGAGGAGAAGAGAAGGTATGTGAAATGGGGGCTTGGCCAGGTTGCAGTTTTCTTCATCTTTAACAGGTTCAATGCTTGTGGTTGGGGTACAGTTGGGAGATTGTTTCCATACTTTTTGTTCAGGATAAATGGTGCACTCTCATTTTGGTAGCTGTCAGAATGATTATTTTAAAAACTATCCTTGCTAGACTTGTAGGTTGTCTATTAACTGTCTAATGCCTGTTAAATTTCAGAGGAAAGGGAGATAAAAAAGAAAACACAAGGGAAAATATAAGAGATAAAAAAGGGAAAAGAAGGAAAGGAGTCAAGGGATGAAGCACAGAAAATTGGGGTCTGTTTTAATTCTTTTATAGGAATTTGTGACCTAATAAATTTACAGTTTAAATATTGTGCACTCTACTTACTCTCTTTGTTTATCCAGGCAATGGTATTAAAATCCATGTTCTTCTAACTGATCATCTGTAAAGTAAGAATAAATGTTATTGTTAGAATCAAGTATCATAATACATTTGAAAGTGTCCTGTAAACTATCCTTTGTGTGACTATAAATAGTGATAAGGATATATCATTGACATCATCAGTCAGACATTCTAAATTGTAAGTTTAATGGAAAAAGGAGTCACTATAAAAATTGTGGAAGAAAACTACATGTTCAAAATAGCTGTTCAAGTCAAATTGTTCTCTACCCATGAATTTTCCAAAAGGCTTGACTCAATTCTGATGGTGAAGAGATAGGTGGATAGAGATAATAATCCATGGGAAAGTTAATAGTGCTCTTAAAAGAAAATCAATGGCAAAGCAAATGCTAACCTTAGTTTTGAAATAGGGTAATACCAGAGAGATCCAGATTGTTATCTATGACTAAGAAATTCCTGATAGACAGAAGTAATCTATTGATAGCAAGGGAGAAATTATTAGGATAACTTTGCAATACCTCAGTATATTTTGCAACATCATCCTTATTTGAACATCACTTTAAATTTATAAAAGCTTGCCATATCTTTTATCTAATTTTAAATTTTGTCCAGTTTGTATTATAGGTAGACCAGGTATTGATGCCATCATCTCAGAGTGGAGAAAATGGAAACTTGGTAAGTGAGCAATCTCTTCCAAAATTACTAAGCCAGTCACTGCTGATGGTGTGGTTACTACTCATTCTGACCTTTGGCAGCATTTTTTTTTCCCACTGTTAGTCTCCGATGCTAGGTAAGCACAACTAATAAAGTTGAAGGAACAACACATACTATTTTCTGTTTTCTCTATTTATTTATCATTTATTTATTTACATATTTATTTATTTATCTATTTATTTTTAAATTAATAGCTGAGCCTGTTTTATGCCAGGTATTATACTAAACATTGTGTATACAGAGGTGAGTGAAAATTACATTATCCTTATACTAAGTACAAAGTTCCCATTCTGGTGTAAAGAAACTGACAATACACAGACTAAAAAAAAATAAACAATAATCTGAAATATAATGAGGATAATCTGGTGACAGAAGAAAGTCAGAATTGACTGATTTTGACAGGATGACCAGAGAAAACCCGTCTAGGTTGGTAAATTTATGTTGAGACTTGAACAATACTGAAAAGAATTATACATACATATCAAGAGTTGAGATATATTTGAGTAGAGAATTGGCCTGTGCAATTAATTTTGAAAAATAATGCAAATGACAACTTTTTTAGAAATTAACAAAGAGAAAGATGACTAGAAAAGAAAATGAGTGATGGAGAAGATACTAGAATCGAGAAAGAAGTAAGCAAGAACAAATGCTTTAGAACCCTGTATAGAATGTAGGAGGAGATAAGAATTTGACTTTTATTTTAATTTATTAGTAACATATTGAGAGTTTTATCTTTCTATATGTTTGTTTTTATTTAAAAAAACAAATATATTGAAGTACATAGATATTTGAAGTATTAAGAATTTAATTTTATAATATTCTTTAAAAAAGAAACCCCTTATCCATTAACATTTCCCATTCCCCACAACCCTCTACTCCCATCTTAAGTAACCACTAAAATACTGATCTCCTTTTTGTTTCCATAAATTTTCCTATTCTGTACATTTCATATAAATGAAATCATACATGTGGTCTTTTGTGACTGGCTTCTTTAACTTGGCATAGTGTTTTCTAGTTTCATTCATGTTGTAGCATGTATCATTACTTCATTCCTTTATATTGCTGAATAATATTCCATTATATGGATATATCATATTTTGTTCAGCTATTCATCAGTTGATAGACTGTTGGATTTCTCTGTTTTTCAGCTATTAAAAATAATGCTGCATCCTCAACAACACTTGTTACTATCTGTCATTTTGATTATAGCCACCTTAATGGGTATGCAGTGGTAACTCGTGGTTTTAATTTTACTTTCCCTAATGACTAATAAGGTTGAACATCTTTTCATGCACTTCAAAGACCATTTACACATCTTCTTTGGAAAAATGTTATTTTAGTTTGCTAAAACTTATGAAATGCAATTTACCAGATATGGGTTGGCTTTTACAACGGGGATTTATTAACTTATGAGTTTACAGTTCTGAGGCCATGAACATGTCCAAATCCAAAGCATCAATAGGTGATGCTTTCTCCCTGAATACCAACTACCAGAAATCCTCAGCTCCTCTGTCACACGTCCAGGCACATGTCAATGTTTGCTGGTTTCTCCCTTCTCTCCCAGCTTCTGGCTTGAGTGGCTTCCTCTCTGTTTTTTGTGGTTTCTTCTGTTTTCTGTGTGTCCTCTCTCTCTCAGCTTCTCTGTCTTATTTCTGTGTGTTCTCTGTTTTTTTATCCTCTTAAAAAGGACTCCAGTAAGAGGATTAAGATCCATCCTGAATGGGATGGTTCATATCTCTAGTTAAGATCCTGCTCACCAAAAGATCCTAGTTACAGTATGTCTGCACCCACAGGAATGAATTAGCTTTAAAAAACATGAACTTTCCTGGGGTACGTATAGCTTTAAACAATCACAAATGTCTATTCAAATCCCTTGTCCTTGTTTACATTGTATTGTTCATCGTTTCATTATTGAATTTTTTTTTTATCTATTCTGCATACAGTCGTTTATCGGTATATGTTTTCAAATATTTTCTACCATTCAGTCAGCTGTCTTTTCACTTTCTTGGTAGTTTCCTTAGAAGCACAAAAGTTTTAATTTTTGATGGAGAGAGAGAGGGTGGGGGGAGAAGAGAGATAGAGAGATATGGAATAGAGAGAGGGATGGAAAAAGATAGAGATTATATCATTATGTCAGTACTACACTGTCTTAATTATTATTGTAACATTGTAGTAAGATTTGAAATCAGGAAGTACGTGTCCATCTTTTTCTTTACAATTTTTATTTTTTTTTATTTTTTATTTTATTTATTTATTTATTTACTGTGTTTTATCCCTTACATTTCCAAATGGATTTTAGGAATAGCTTGTCAATTTTTATAAAAATAGAAATGGGGATTTTGACAGAATTTTGTATAGCTATCTTTATGTTTATGTGTCCATGAACATGAGATGTCTTTCCATTTTTATTTAGATTTTCTTACTCTCTTTTAACAATATTTTATTCATGTATGTACTTCTTTTGTAAAGTTTTTCCTAAGTTTTTTTTTTTTTGATGCTCTTCAGATGGAAATATTTTGATTATTTGCATTATTTATTACTAATGCATAGAAATACAGATGAATTTTGCCACCTTGCTAAAAGCATTTATTATTTTTAATAGTTTTTTTAGTGGATTCCTTAGGATTTTGTATATATACAATCATGCCATCTATGAATAGAGATAATTTTCCTTCTTACTTTCTAATTTGGATTTCTTGTGTGTGTGTGTGTGTGCATGTGTGTACACACACACATATATATGTATGTATTATGTAGGTATGTATGTATTTATGTATAATTATCCTATGTAGAACCTCAAATATAATGTTGAATAGATGTGGTGAGAACAAATTTCCTTGTTCCTTGTTGCTGATCATAGGGAAAAACATTTAGTCTTTCATCGTTAAATGTGATGTTAGCTGTAGATTTTTTATAGTTGCCTTTATTCAAGTTGAGGAAGTATCCATCTGTTCTAGTTTGCTAATGCTGCAGAATGCAAAACACCAGAGATGAACTGGCTTTTATAAAAAGGGGGTTTATTTGGCTATACAGTTACAGTCTTAAGGCCACACAACGTCCAAGGTAACACATCAGTAATCGGGTACCTTCACTGGAGATGGCCAATGGTGTCCGGAAAACCTCTGTTAGCTGGGAAGGCACATGGCTGGCATCTGCTCCAAAGTTCTGGTTTCAAAATGGCTTTCTCCTGGGATGTTCCTCTCTAGCAAGCTTGCTCCTCTTAAAAACGTCACTCATAGCTGCACTGTCCATTCAGTCTCTTTGAGTCAGCATGTTTTATATGGCTCCATTGATCAAGTCCCACCCTGAATGGGTGGGGCCACACCTCCTTGGGAGTATCCCACCAGAGTCACCACCCACAGCTGGGTGGGGCACATCTCCATGCAAACAACCTAATCCAAAGTTCCAACTTAATCCCCACTATTATGTCTGCCCCACAAGACTGCATCAAAGAATATGGCTTTTTCAGGGGGACATAATACATTCAAACCAGCACACCATGTATTCCTCATTTTTTTGGTCATGAAAATGTACAATTTTGTGAAATGTTTTTCATACATCTATTGAGATGAGCATGCCAATTTTTGGTTCTTTCTCTTATAAATATGGTGTTTCACATTAATTGATTTTTCAATACCAAAATCTCTGCATTCCTAGAATAAATCTGTCATGGTAATAATATATAATTCTTTTTATATGTTGCTGAATTTGGTTAGGTAGTATTTTGTTAAGGACTTTTCCCCATATATTCATAACAGGTATTCATTTTTAGGATTCTTTTTGTACATGTATTGATGATTTCTTTGGTTTTTATATCAGCATAATATTGGCCTCAGTTAAAGTGCTTTGAAAGGTTTCCTACTCATATTTTTAGAAAAGTTTGTAAATAATTGTTACTTTTTCTGTTAAGGTTTGCCAAAATTCACCATTCAAGCCTTCTGGGCTGAAGATTTACTTATAGGGCACTTAAAAATTACTAATTCAATGTCTTTAATTTGCTTTAGAATTATTCAGTGTTTCTATCTCTAAAGATAATTTTAATAGTTTCTGTCTTTCTAACAATCTGATCAAATAATTTATTTTGGGAATCTGTTGTTAGATGCATATAAGTTAATAATTTGTATATTTCTTCATAGATGGATGCTTTTATCATAAAATGTCCCTCTTTAACAGTTGCAAAATTTTTTATTTTAAAGTATATTTTGCCTGATATTAGTGTAACTGCTTTAGCTCTCTTATCATTGCTATTTTCATGGCATATATTTTTCCATCTTTTTACTTTTAAATGATTTTTATGTTTGAATCTCTGTGTTTCCTGTAGACAGCACACGATTAGATCTTGCTTCTTTTATCTACACTGACAATGTCTGCCTTTTGAATGGGTTGTTTATTCAATTCACATTTAATGTTATTATTGATAGAGTGGAATTTATGTCTGCCAATTTGCTTTTTGATTTCTATTTTCTAGTATTGCTTTTTCCTCAATTTCTCCTTTATTGTCTTTATTTTAATAATTGAATATTTCTTAGCATAATATTTTAATTCCTTTAATGTTTTTAACTATAAATTAAAATTTATATTATTGGTTGCTCTGGGGTTTATTAACTTATCAGAATATCAGATTTAACATTTTTACTAAGATATGTAAAGGCAACTTCTATAAAGTTTTATAGCTTTTTCCCCCTTGTTGCTATTATTTTTATACATAAACATATATTATAAACCCAACAATACATTGTTATAATCATAACTTTATACATTGTATGTCTTTGTAACAAGTTGGGAAAAAATGGAAAGGAGGTATCATTTAGAGAGTTTATGTTAGCAATATTATTTATCATTTTTGTTTCTTTTCCTTCTCTTCTGTGGATTTGAATTACCATCTGGCATCATTTATCTACTTCAATACAGCTTTGTTTCTACCCACCTCTTTTGTTCTGTTATTGTCAAATATACTACATTTCTACGTGTTGTAGTCCTTCTAATACAGTTATATAATGTTGTTTTATACAATTGCTTTTTAAATTAGTTAAGGGAACAAAAGAGAAGAACTATGCAATCATACTCTCTTTTATAAATACCTACACAATTACTTTTACTGGTGCTCTTTACTTCTTCATGTGGATTTAAATTAATGTCTGAGATCACTTGCTTTCAGCCTGAGGAACTTCCATTAGTATTTCTTGCAAAGGCAAAATTCACGGCTAGCAATGAATTCTTTCTGTTTTTGTTTATCTGGGAGTATTGTCCTTTCACCTTCATTTTTTTTAAAAAAACAACTGTTTTGCTGGATATGACTTTCCTTTTTAGCTCTTTCTTCTATGTTTTTTTTTTTTTTTTCTTTTCAGTGAAAGGCCTGCATCTGTCCCATGGAATACACTCATGAATGCCTAGTTTCTGAGACAATCCCAACCCCACTCCCTCCTTTCATAGACATTGCTGCAGTTTAGTACCCTTTACTTAACATCTGTATTTAAATGAAGATTTCAGGTTGTGATATGTTAAATTTGAGATACTAGTGAGATAGAACTATTATTGAAATAGACAGTGATTGTGGGTATCAGAGGATGTGGTGGGATTTATCAGCAGACAGTACCTTAGGTTTTTCAACTGAGAAGAGATGAGAACTCAATCAAAAGGAGTGGAGTTTTATTGTCTGGCTGAGCACAGGTGGGCTGAAGCCTAAGAAAATGGTGATAGCCCCGAGCCAAGGGAACAGTAGGGCTTATAAAGGATGGTTGGTGGGAAGTTCTTTGTCCAGGGATGGGGAGACTGGCTGGTTTAGGTCTGCAGTCTTTCAGTGGCTACTTTTGGGAAAGGAGGTAGTTGGCAATTTTCCATTGGCTGGTTTGAGATTTGGGGCTTGGGAGCAGGAAAGTTTAAAATTTTAAACATTCAGGATTCATAAGGGTGGGGGCGGTGGCTTATTGCAGACCCTCAGGGTTCCTAGGGTGGGGTGGGGGTCACAGTGGCTCTATTGCAAAATTCCTAAGGGTTGGGGTAGGGCAAGGGCCAGGGGCCTAAACCTAACACAGTACATAAACCAATGAGTGGATAAGAGCTATTAGAAAGAGTGAAATCTGGATACACACACACACACACACACACACACACACACACGCACACACACAGAAATTTGGCCTTAGAAGTTTAACTGTGGAAATGACATTTAAAGACTGAATACTTAAGATAAGCAAGGAGTGGCCTCTAAATAGAAGAGAACTAAGCTTTGTTAGGAAGGGGCGAGTAGCTATCTGGGCCAATGGTTGAATAAAAGAGTTAAGTGTGTAAAAAAGTGTGTCCTGTGTACACAGTAACACTGGGAATCTTGGTGATCTTGGAGAGTCCACTAAGTGGACTTGTTGGAAAGGAAGCCAGAAAAAAGTCAGTCAAATATTAATTGAGTATTAGAAAAATACAAGCAAATAACTACTTGAAGAAGTTTTTCTATGAACATGAAGCAGAAAGACAGAGCAATAGCTAGAAGAAAATGAATATGTAGCAAAAAATATCGGCAGATTTTGTCTGCCCTACTTTACTTAATTCAGGGGAATTTTCATCTGTTGTTCATGCATGAAAACTTTTGCTGGATATCAGACTTTACTGTATAATCTTAAGAAATTTAACTAAGAAAAATCTTGAGAAATATAATCTTAAGAAGGGATGCTTTTAGAAACAAACACAGCAATCTTGATTCAGAAAATAGAATGTCTATTTCTGTGTCAGAAACAAAGCACTAAATTCCACATCCTTGCAACTGGTTCAAATTCTACCAGAGTAGAATTAGGAGCAGAGAAGAGACAGAATAGTTCTTACTTGAATAGGAAATGTTCTAAGCTCTTTGTAGTACTGCCATCCAATTTTTCCTTAAATAAACCCTGTTTCCTTAGAAAGCTTTTGTGGGCCCTGCTGAGATCCTCTATGCTTGACCCCTCTGTCTTACACTTGTCTTGAATTGGGTGGAAGCATCTCTATTCTAAGGGATTGTTCAAGAAACTGCCTCTTCAGCAGGCAAAAGGCCTGCATCCAGTCTATAGGAATGCCCTTTCATGCCTAGCTTCTGTAAACTCTAAGAGAAACCCATTATCCACTCTATTCCTTTCCCAGTAACTATTGCAGTTAGGCACCCATTTGTCACCTTCTGTATTTAGAGGTGAGGGTCAGACCATATGCCACAGTCTATTCTTAGATGAAAGTCAGATTCCAGTCCTTTGTATCTCCCATCTACGGGGAATATATCTCATAACATGCTGGTAACTTTATTGAAACCTTTTTCAGTAGGCTTGATGTTACACTGAAGCACAATTCTTTCCCTTTCCCAAAAGGGTGGGTGAATATTCAGAGCACAACAACTGCTCTCTCTTTTCATCTCTGATCCCCATTTATATTCTTCATCTGAGTTAACACATTCAATGCAACAAAAAAGATTGCATTTGAGGAATGGTCAGACCCCAAGATTGCAAAGTCAGTTTAGGGCAGATCCTATGCAAGTAAGAACTGTACTTCAGAAGTTTCCTCACATTCTCATTGCAAATTCTTCTTAAAAAGAAGGTTTATATCCCACACTCTCTTTAGAATTCTAATATATAGGGTTTGGATACTTCTGTTGCCATGGAGACCAGAAGCATCCCATTCCAACACTGTGCATTTGTTTTCAGGGTGGTAGTATATAGAGTGCTAGAGGAATCACTCTCCGTGATAAATTACTACAACATGATTTTGCAGTTGAGATATTAAAATTATATTATTATATATAGGGAAAAACCTCTGATCTACATATTGCAGAGGTGGTTTTACCTTATATATAATAATATATATATTATTTACTTATATAAAATATAATATTTTATATATGTATATAATATAATATATACATTTATAAAATAATATACATATATTATAATATAAAAATAGCTCAAAGTAAATATGGAGAGGAAAGCTCCAGGTTGAGGACCCAGAAAAGAGTTGTGAGAGGAAGAGTTTCAAAATCCACATTGATAAGAATTCAGTACAGGAAATAGAAATCATTAAGTATTTTAAGCAAGAAGAGTTTTTTAATACATGAATTGGATGCCCCTGAGATAATAAAATGGGCTGACAAAACAAGTTCTAGGTTGGTATCTTGGAATTGCTTCCAGAACAGAACATTACCAAATTGATACATTATAGGTTCTGCTCCATGTGAAGCTAATGTTGGAACTTGGTCAGACAGAAGACACCACTGTCACTGCAACTGTTAAGAGATTGGAGAATTCATGTTGAGGCTTTTCACACTCAGGAATCTGTACAATAAACACTGGAATAACATTCCAAGAAGCCTCCTCCCTATGTAGGCCCTTTCTTGTGAGAAGAAAACCGAGACATGCAGGAAGAGGGCCACCATCACTCTTTGACCTTCCAAATTACATGACTGCATCTGAGTGTCAGCATGTAACTAATATCCAGAAACCTAGTTAAAAGAATTCTGGGATATATAGCTTTCCAGATGAGGTAAAAAAAATTGCAGGGCAAATTGAGGGATTTCTTTGAGGAGAGAAATTTCATCTGTTTGGTTTTATTTGTTTGTTTGCGGCTGGGTTCCAAAATTTTAAATGTGACTGAAACAAAGATACTTGGGATTTGAAACAAATGCTTCCTCAGACAGGAAATTACTTACATAGCATTAATGTAGCATCGATAAATATTCATCTTTCCAGAATATGTATTGCTAGGTCTACATACTGAGACAACTGTACTAAAAAAAAATAGCTATACTTGACAAATTATGTCCACAAATAATTCTTCATGGCTATGTCCGACATATATTCTACCATGAGATCAGAAATAAAAGTGGCTCTGCCTTCAGTGATTTGATAATATTGTGGAGCCTCACATTCATTTTATTTTATTTTATTTTATTTTATTTTTTTGTCTAATCATCCATATTTAATGCAAATTTGATTAACATTTAATGTAAATCTTTCCATTATTTTCCACGAAAAGATTTCAATTTTCTTTTTTTTTTTTGCCTAGTTAGCATCCTGTGTGTTTAATGTTTAATGTGTTCAATTTTCTCTCTTTCTCTCTCTCTTATTTAGCTTATGATAACTTAGCTCTCTGTTGCAAATTAGCAAAGCACCAGATTTTTTGAGTCATTTATAAAATCATATCTTTTTATTCATTTTTTAAAGTAAATACTGTGTGCCAAGTACCATGCTAGATTCTAGAGATGAATAGCCAAATAATTTGTATGTCCTGCCCACTTGGATTCTAGAGAAATTGATTTATTCAACAGTTATTTAGGCGTGTTCCCTTTATGACCACAGAGTGTGCTGGGAAACAAGCATCCGGTGGACAGGAGAATTGATTACAGTGGACTCACAAGCAATCCAGTGATGTCCTTGTCATATGATGCAGGCTAAGGCAGAGGTGAATGCAGGGTGGTATGGGAACAGAAAAAATGGAGGCGACTGTATTAGATCTGGAGAACTTGGGTTGAAACAATTTGGGGACAAGGTGATGTTTGGGCTGATTTTTGGAAGGGTTAGGCAAAAAATTAGGGAAGGAGATTGTAGGCAGTGGGAAGTGCATGGCAAGAGAAGGGAGTAAAACAGACATAAACTGTGGGATTATCAGTGTCCCCTGCAACACCCAATCTAATGTTTGCCCCTTCCAGATGGGGAACTGAGCCTTGGAGAGTTAACCTGCTGGAATCACATGCAGAGAGAACCAAAATGAGAACTAGGGCATGTCCGTTGAGTCTACCCCAACAAAATGAGAGCTGTTGCCAGGGATGAAGGCTACATTAAAACTTCTCACTCCCAGTTTCACATTTAACACCAAAGCAGAGGGGTGGTTGACACTTCAGAATATTAGAAATATTTTGAGACTCATCAGTTCACTGTGTTAATTACAAGACTAATACTTAGACCAATGAAACACCTAGTCTATTACTGAAACCAATAAAAGATTTTTTTCAAACAGTATTTTTCTTAAACTCACATATCAAAATAAATATCTCATTGATATCAAGAGAAGTGCCTGGCATAGTCCCATTTCAAATACAGGAAAACTTTGATTAGCCAGAACTCCGCAGATCTCCATTATAATTTAATCTCCCTTTTTCTTTTCAGAGGGGAAATTGTAGGACAGAGGTGTGTTAACAGACAGACAACCAACTGATGACACTCCTATAATGGGCTCCCCACGGGGTTGAGAACTCTTTGTTCCTTTCAGCAAGAAGCACGCCTATTAGGAGCTTACAGTTGAATGAATCAACAAAGATGTATTTCAGAAAATCACTTCCAGGGTCAGTACACAATGAGTCAAAAAGCCTACTGTTCTGTGGAAACACCAAAAACTAATATTTACAGCCATGATGCCCTGACAAGGAAGATATGAGTGTCAAAGGCAGGTACAGCTATTTCTTTTGACAGGGGGAAAGGCAACTAATTTAGCTACACGTAGACAAACGACCAGAACCCAATGCCCTGTATCATGTATCACATTTCTAGCATGTATCTTGTTTCTAACATGCATAAGTTATATATTTTCCCAGTGCTTAAAATACCTCCCCATTAGACTTTAAATCCTATACAATCATACATAAATCTCAGATTTCTGGAATAATATTAAATACATTAAAATAAAGTTGGACATGTTGTGAGCCATTGATTGTATACTTTGGATGTTATTATATGGTGTGTGAATATATCTCAGTAAAATTGCATTAAAAATAATAAAGTTGGACAATTCATGAAAAGATATGCCATCAATCCCAACAGAGAATCTGACTCCGTAAAGAGCATTTTCTTTTTTCACTGAAGCCCTTCCTTGATGGTGATTAGAGAGGTTTTCTTACCCATAAGTGGGTCCACTTTCTAGGTAGCTTTTTTTTTTTTTAATCTTCATTTTAATGAGATATATTCACATACCACGCAGTCATACAAAACAAATCGTACATTTGATTGTTCACAGTACCATTACATAGTTGTACATTCATCACCTAAATCAATCCCTGACACCTTCATTAGCACACACACAAAAATAACAAGAATAATAATTAAAGTGAAAAAGAGCAATTGAAGTAAAAAGAACACTGGGCACCTTTGTCTGTTTGTTTGCTTCCTTCCCCTATTTTTCTACTCATCCATCCATAAACTAGACAAAGTGGAGTGTGGTACTTATGGCTTTCCCAATCCCATTGTCACCCCTCATAAACTACATTTTTATACAATTGTCTTCGAGATTCATGGGTTCTGGGTTGTAGTTTGATAGTTTCAGGTATCCACCACCAGCTACCCCAATTCTTTAGAACCTAAAAAGGGTTGTCTATATTGTGTGTAAGAGTGCCCACCAGAGTAACCTCTCGGCTCCTTTTGGAATCTCTCTGCCACTGAAGCTTATTTCATTTCCTTTAACATCCCCTTTTTGGTCAAGAAGATGTTCTCCGTCCCACGATGCCAGGTCTATATTCCTCTCCGGGAGTCATATTCCACGTTGCCAGGGAAACTCCCCTAGGTGTCTGATCCCACGTAGGGGGGAGGGCAGTGATTTCACATTTCAAGTTGGCTTAGCTAGAGAGAGAGGGCCACATCTGAGCAACAAAGAGGCATTCGGGAGGAGGCTCTTAGGCACAACCATAGGGAGGCCTAGCCTCTCCTTTGTAGCAACCGTCTTCCCAAGGGTAAAACCGATGGTAGAGGGCTCAACCCATCAAACCACCAGTCCCCTATGTCTGTGGTCATGTTAGCAACCATCGAGGTGGGGTAGGCCAATACCCCTGCATTCTCCACAGGCTCCTCAAGGGGGCACTACATATTTTTTTCCTTGTTTTTCTTTTTTAAATCAACTGTATGAAAAAAAAAAAACAAAAAAAAAAAACAAAAAACATACAATAAAAGAACATTTCAAAGAGACCATAACAAGGGAGTAAGAAAAAGACAACTAACCTAAGATAACTGCATAACTTCCAACCTGTTCCTACTTTACCCAAAGAAAGTTACTTATTATAGCAACATTTCTGTGAACTTGCTCCTACTATATCCATCAGAAATTAACAGACCATAGTCATTCCTGGTCATCCCCAGAACGTTAAATAGCTTATCTGTTCTTGGATTATTGTTCCCCCTTCCTTAATTGCTCTCTATTGCTAGTTCCCCTACATTCTACATTATAAACCATTTGTTTTACATTTTTCAAAGTTCACATTAGTGGTAGCATATAATATTTCTCTTTTTGTGCCTGGCTTATTTCGCTCAGCATTATGTCTTCAAGGTTCATCCATGTTGTCATATGTTTCACGAGATCGTTCCTTCTTACTGCTGCGTAGTATTCCATCGTGTATATATACCACATTTTCTTTATCCACTCATCTGTTGAAGGACATTTGGGTTGTTTCCATCTCTTGGCAATTGTGCATAATGCTGCTATGAACATTGGCGTGCAGATATCTGTTCGTGTCACTGCTTTCCGATCTTCTGGGTATATACCGAGAAGTGCAATCGCTGCATCGAATGGTAACTCTATATCTAGTTTTCTAAGGAACTGCCAGACTGACTTTCAGAGTGGCTGAATCATTGTACAGTCCCACCAACAATGAATGAGAGTTCCAATTTCTCCACATCCCCTCCAGCATTTGTAGTTTCCTGTTTGTTTAATGGCAGCCATTCTAATCGGTGTGAGATGGTATATCATTGTGGTCTTAATTTGCATCTCTCAAATAGCTAGTGAAGCTGAACATTTTTTCATGTGCTTCTTGGCCATTTGTATTTCCTCTTCAGAGAACTGTCTTTTCATATCTTTTGCCCATTTTATAATTGGGCTGTCTGAACTATTGTCATTGAGTTGTAGGATTTCTTTATATATGCAAGATATCAGTCTTTTGTCAGATACATGGTTTCCAAAATTTTTTTCCCATTGAGTTGGCTGCCTCTTTACCTTTTTGAGAAATTCCTTTGAGGTGCAGAAACTTCTAAGCTTGAGGAGTTCCCATTTATCTATTTTCTCTTTTGTTGCTTGTGCTTTGGGTGTAAAGTCTAGGAAGTGGCCTCCTAATACAAGGTCTTGAAGATGTTTTCCTACATTATCTTCTAGGAGTTTTATGGTACTTTCTTTTATATTGAGATCTTTGGTCCATTTTGAGTTAATTTTTGTGTAGGGGGTGAGGTAGGGGTCCTCTTTCATTCTTTTGGATATGGATATCCAACTCTCCCAGCCCCATTTGTTGAAAAGACCATTATGACTCAGTTCAGTGACTTTGGGGGCCTTATCAAAGATCAGTCGGCCATAGATCTGAAGGTCTATCTCTGAATTCTCAGTTCGATTCCATTGATCTATATGTCTATCTTTCTGCCAGTACCATGCTGTTTTGGCAACTGTGGCTTTATAATAAGCTTCAAAGTCAGGGAGTGTAAGTCCTCCCACTTCGTTTTTCTTTTTTAGAGTGTCTTTAGCAATTCGAGGCATCTTCCTTTTCCAAATAAATTTGATAACTAGCTTTTCCAAGTCTGCAAAGTAGGTTGTTGGAATTTTGATTGGGATTGCATTGAATCTGTAGATGAGTTTGGGTAGAATTGACATCTTAATGACATTTAGCCTTCCTATCCATGAACCTGGAATATTTTCCCATCTTTTAAGGTCCCCTTCTATTTGTTTTAGTAGAGTTATGTAGTTTTCTTTGTATAGGTCTTTTACATCTTTGGTTAAGTTTATTCCTAGGTACTTGATTTTTTTAGTTGCTATTGAAAATGGTATCTTTTTCTTGAGTGTCTCTTCAGTTTGTTCCTTTCTAGCATATAGAAACATTACTGACTTATGTGCATTAATCTTGTATCCCACTACTTTGCTAAATTTGTTAATTAGCTCTAGGAGCTGTATCGTCGATTTCTCAGGGATTTCTAGATATAAGATCATATCATCTGCAAACAATGACAGTTTACTTCTTCTTTTCCAATTTGGATGCCTTTTATTTCTTTGTCTTGCCGGATTGCCCTGGCTAGCACTTCCAGCACAATGTTGAATAACAGTGGTGACAGCGGGCATCCTTGTCTTGTTCCTGATCTTAGAGGGAAGGCTTTCAGTCTTTCACCATTGAGTACTATGCTGGCTGTGGGTTTTTCATATATGCTCTTTATCATATTGAGGAAGTTTCCTTCAATTCCTACCTTTTGAAGTGTTTTTATCAAAAATGGATGTTGGATTTTGTCAAATGCTTTTTCAGCATCTATTGAGATGATCATTTGATTTTTCCCTTTCGAATTTTTAATGTGTTGTAATACATTGATTGATTTTCTTATGTTGAACCATCCTTGCATGCCTGGAATGCACCCCACTTGGCTTTGTTGTATGATTTTTTTTAATGTGTCTTTGGATTCGATTTGCAAGTCTTTTGTTGAGGATTTTTGCATCTATATTCATTAGGGAGATTGGCCGGTAGTTTTCCTTTTTTGTAGCATCTTTGCCTGGTTTTGGTATTAGATTGATGTTAGCTTCATAAAATGAGTTAGGTACTGTTCCATTTTCTTCAATGTTTTGAAAGAGTTTGAGTAAGATTGGTGTCAGTTCTTTCTGGAAAGTTTGGTAGAATTCCCCTGTGAAGCCATCTGGCCCTCGGCATTTATTTGTGGGAAGATTTTTGATGACTGATTGGATCTCTTTGCTTGTGATGGGTTGGTTGAGGTCTTCTATTTCTTCTCTGGTCAGTCTAGGTTGTTCATATGTTTCCAGGAAATTGTCCATTTCCTCTACATTATCCAGTTTGTTGCCATACAGTTGTTCATAGTATCCTCTTATATTTTTTTTTAATTTCTTCAGGATCTGCAGCTATGTCACTTTTTTCATTCATTATTTTGTTTATATGGGTCTTCTCTCTTTTTGATTTTGTCAGTCTAGCTAGGGGCTTGTCAATCTTGTTGATCTTCTCAAAGAACCAACTTTTGGTGATATTTATCCTCTCTATTGTTTTTTTTTTTTGTTCTCTATGTCATTTATTTCTGCTTTAATCCTTGTTATTTCTTTTCTTGTACTTGGTTTAGGATTGGTTTGCTGTTCATTTTCTAGCTTCTTCAGTTGATCCATTAGTTCTTTGATTTTGGCTCTTTCTTCCTTTTTAGTATATGCGTTTAGTGCTATAAATTTCCCCCTTAGCACTGCTTTTGCTGCATCCCATAGGTTTTGGTATGTTGTGTTCTCATTTTCATTCGTCTCTATATATTTAGCAATTTCTCTTGCTATTTCTACTTTAACCCACTGATTGTTTAGGAGTGTGTTGTTTAACCTCCAGGTATTTGTGAATTTTCTTAGTCTCTGATGGTTATTGACTTCTAATTGTATTCCATTGTGTTCAGAGAATGTGCTTTGAATAATTTCAAACTTTTGAAATTTATTGAGGCTTGTTTTATGTCCCAGTATATGATCTATTCTGGAGAAAGTTCCATGAGCACTAGAAAAGTATGTGTATCCTGGTGATTTGGGATGTAATGTCCTGTATATGTCTGTTAAATCTAATTCATTTATCAGATTGTTTAGGTTTTCAATTTCCTTATTGGTCTTCTGTCTGGTTGATCTATCTATAGGAGAGAGTGATGTGTTGAAGTCTCCCACGATTATTGTGGAAACATCAATTGCTTCCTTTAGTTTTGCCAGTGTTTCTCTCATGTATTTTGTGGCACCTTGATTGGGTGCATAGACATTTATGATTGTTATTTCTTCTTGTTGAATTATCCCTTTTATTAGTATATAGTGGCCTTCTTTGTCTCTCAAAACATCCCTGCATTTAAAGTCTATTTTATCTGAGATTAATATTGCTACACCTGCTTTCTTTTGGCTGTAGCTTGCATGAAATATTTTTTTCCAGCCTTTCACTTTCAATTTCTTTGTGTCCCTGTGTCTAAGATGAGTCTCTTGTATGCAACATATTGATGGTTCATTTTTTTTTTGATCCATTCTGCAAATCTATATCTTTTAATTGGGGAGTTTAATCCATTTACATTCAGTGTTATAACTGTGAAGGCATTTCTTGAATCAGCCATCTTATCCTTTAGTTTATGTTTGTCATATTTTTCCCCTCTCTCTATTAATATCCTTTATTGTACCCATACCAAATCTCTTTAGTACTGAACCTTTCTCCAAGTCTCTCTGTCCGTTCTTTGTTTCTCTGTCTGTAGGGCTCCCTTTAGTATCTCCAGTAGGGCAGGTCTCTTGTTAGCAAATTCTCTAAGCATTTGTTTGTCTGTGAAAAATTTAAGCTCTCCCTCAAATTTGAAGGAGAGCTTTGCTGGATAAAGTATTCTTGGTTGGAAATTTTTCTCACTCAGAATTTTAAATATATCGTGCCACTGCCTTCTCGCCTCCATGGTGGCTGCTGAGTAGTCACTACTTAGTCTTATGCTGTTTCCTTTGTATGTGGTGAATTGCTTTTCTCTTGCTGCTTTCAGAACTTGCTCCTTCTCCTCCGTGTTTGACAGTGTGATCAGAATATGTCTTGGAGTGGGTTTATTTGGATTTATTCTATTTGGAGTTCGCTGAGCATTTATAATTTGTGTATTTATGTTGTTTAGAAGATTTGGGAAGTTTTCCCCAACAATTTCTTTGAATACTCTTCCTAGACCTTTACCCTTTTCTTCCCCTTCTGGAACACCAATGAGTCTTATATTTGGATGTTTTATATCATCTATCATATCCCTGAGGTCCGTTTTGATTTTTTCAATTTTTTCCCCATTCTTTCTTTTATGCTTTCATTTTCCAATCTGTCATCTTCCAGGTCACTGATTCGTTGTTCAGCTTCCTCTGGTCTTGTACTATGAGTGTCCAGAATCTTTTTAATTTGGTCAACAGTTTCTTTAATTTCCATAAGATCATCTATTTTTTTATTTAGTCTTGCAATGTCTTCTTTATGCTCTTCTAGGGTCTTCTTGATATCCTTTGTATCCTGTACTATGGTCTCATTGTTCATCTTTAGTTCTTTGAGTAGCTGCTCTAGGTGCTGTGTCTCTTCTGATATTTTGTTTTGGGTGCTTGGGCTTGAGTTATCCATATCGTCTGCTTTTTTCATATGCTTTACAATTTTCTGTTGTTTTTGGCCTCATGGCATTTGCTGAACTTGATAGGGTTCTTTTAGGATTTGTAGAACAACTGAAGTCCTTATCTCTAATTTATCAGATCTACAGCTTCGTGGAGTACACTTCCTCTAACTAATCAGCAGGTGGCATCCACGAGCCACTTGTTCTCCACAAGCCAGTTCTCCCCTCCTTAGCCTTTGTGGTGCATGGGGGATTGAGCCTTGTGGGGTCCAATTGGTGTACCAAGCTTGCCTGTGCAGTTGGTGTTGCCCGCCCTGTATATGGGGCGTGTTTCTGGGAAGTCGGGGGGGGATTAGCTCTAACAATCAAATCTCCCTAGTGATCATAGAGTTTTAAAGCTGCTGCAATAGTCTAATCCTTCAGTTCCGCCCTGCCACAGTTTGTCTCTGCCACTGACCCACAAGTCCTTGGTATTGGAGTATGGCTCCTGAGACTTGCAAGTGGGCCCCTCTTCCAGGCTGTGCACCCCCTGGTCCTCTGTTGAGGGATGACTGTGCTATGTCACAGGTGAGTGCCATCCCCCCAGGGCAGTTCTGGGCTGCTGGGCTGTGTAGGGAGGCTCCCAGACTGCTGAAATGATGGCTGAATGGGGCTTTGTTAATTCATACTGCCCCACCTTCCCAACTCTGGGACAATCAGCTGAGGTTGCAGGGAAGGTTAATGTCCACGCCCAGTTTTGTGGTGTGTGCCTGTTATTTGAAGCACTTCCGTCACACTGGGTTGTCTGGGGCAGCTCTGGGCTATGGGGCTGGTGATGGGCAGGAGTGTTTCCTGTCCACCAGGATGATGGCTGTGAGCGGACACCCCCCTTTTCTTGGGAAGTTGTGGTGTTTAGTGAATTTTCTCAGCCACTGAATTATTGCCTTTTGTCTCAGAGCTCTCTTAGTCCTGCTCTTGTCTTGACCTGCCCAAATTGCAAGTCTTTGAAGATTTCTGTATTCGGCTTCTTAGAGTAATTGTTTTAGAAAAAGAAAAAAGAATAAAAAAAAAAAGGGGGGGGCCCTCCTCAGAGATCTAATGGGTTATTGAAATGCTAAGACACAAAGCAATTAGGGCCATTAAGGAAAGGTCCACAGGGCAGAGAGATCAGCTTTTCTTTGGGATTTGCATATGAGCCTCAGGGCCTGATCTGTGCCCTTCCCCTTTCTATGTTCACCAGAACTCCAAAAATCCTCCGCTTTTATTTTGGAGTTTTTCATGTTGTTTTTTTCTATGCCTGTCTCCTCTCTGCTGGGCTGGCTGCTCTCAGATTCTCTGGTGCCTGGTCTCAGTCTATCTATGGTTGGAGTTTGGATCAGTAGAATGAGTTTCCGATAAGGGCTGCCACTGCAGTTCTCCCTTCTCCTTCCCGGAGCTGATAGCCCCTCCTCCCACGGGACTGAGCCTGGCAGGGAGGGGTGCAGGTCCCCTGGCCGCAAAAACTTACAGATTTCACTGATCTCAGCAGTTCCACATTTTCATGAGTGTTGTATGAATTATGCCCAAAGTCAGATTGATCTGTGGTGTCCAGTCCACGCAGTTCCTGGCTTTCTACCTACTTTCCTGGAGGAGTAACTAAAACATACAGCTCACCAGTCTGCCATTTTGCTCCACCTCTCATTTTAGAGTTTCTGAAATGTACAAGAAGGAAAACTGAAGATCTCAGTAAACTGTAGAGTCAATTGCAAAATATTTTAGTCACTTGTGCAGCTATGTAGCAAAACTTGACCACCAGTCTTATTATACACAGTTCCCTATTAAAAAGTAGTAGCCTAAACCAGTAGGTATTGTGAGGTGTGGGAAAATTTGTTACAATAATGGAATATTACTTGTACGTAGTTTCTTTATCTGATTTTCATTTGCTGGGATGTGCTGAATTTCACTTTCTTTTATCAGAGTCATAGTCAGAGTGGTTTATTATTTATAATTTTCCCTGGAAAAATTGCAATTAAGCCATTTTATCTAACTCCATTCCTAAAGAGGCCAATATACAATTAATTGTGTTCAGTGATGGATAAATCCATTTTGTTTCCCTTTGAGCCCTATCAACTCAGTGGCTGAAATTAAAATGAACCAGAACAGTACTTAGGGAATGTGAAACATGGATTTAAAAAACATTCACTTCCTATGAAAGTGAGTTCAAATATGGTTATTGTGGTGTAAGTCAAACAAAATCCCTTATACTCAACAGAATATGGGTGAGACATAACAGGTGGTAGATGGCATGTCTTTGCCTGCTCAAAAAGATTATTGAGTTCATGCAGAAAAAATCATGGGAGAGTTATTCTGGTGATGAGATGAAAAGGTTTGAACCCTCAAAATGGGTTCAAGACTAGAATGCCAGTCCAGTCAGGAAAAGGATAGGAAAGACATGGTTTAACAGTGTGTAGAAAATGGTAGGCCTTAACCACGTGAGTACAGCATTAGCCAAATTATACAAGCCAGCATTTTATTCACAAAGACAGAAAATGACTGATTTGTGGAGCAACTATTAGTAGTATGTTGTTTGATAGCAGAACTCTAATCACAGGACATTCAGGCTCTCCGACAAAGTATTCATGCAGCAGAATAGATGGGTTACACAAAAAGAACCCAATGAATTTAATCTATCCTATAAGACATATGTACATTAAATGGGGTTCTGGGAAGTCATAATCAGAAGGGTTTTAGGGCCAGACCAGCTTAAAGACTGACATAATAAGTGCATTGGAATGTCCTTGCCAAGATTGAGGACTGGTATCAAATTTAAAGTCAAGAGGAAGCACACATATGGTAGAGTAGAAATGTCTTCTGTAATTGTGGATCAGTTCTGGGGGCAGGTGATGGATTTTCTTGACATAGGTTATTTTAATTAACTCCAAATAAAACTTATGGCAATACCAGAGTCCACAGAATTATCTTTTTCTTGCAAGGAAGACACACAGTGTCTCCATTCTAGGATGCCTCCATTTGATTTAAAGAAATACTCAGGTTTCCATCTGCATCTTGATTATTATTTACTGCAAGGCATAAGAGAACACTATTCTCCAAAACACTGAATGCATGATATATTTTAAATTCCTGTTCTTGAAGTTCAGGTCTTTCAATAGGCTGTTTTAATTTTTTTTTTTTTAGAAGTGATACAAAATAAGAATTTGGTCTGTACAATAGCATGAATATAGGGTTGTCCCACATTGTTTCCCTTTGCTTTACAGAGTAATGAATTTTCTAAATTTTCTTGCACACAAGGAAACATGAGTTATGTTGTGTTCAGACATATTGTATTCAGATTTCACGATTTCCCCTAAATTTTAGTGGCTAATAGTGTCAAACAGGACATATATAATGAATCTGGGTAGAAAAGTCCCCTGCACCAGCATCACAGTTAACCTTGGTTAGTGGTACCTGCTTTCCAGCAGACTTCTGAACACTGTGAGTAATGTGGATAATCTTCCCTCTCACTGATATCTAAACCTCCTCTAGGAATTTTCCTTTGACCCTTTCAACAATGGGTTGTATTATCAACTTTACCACAGTACCTCCCATACTGTACAAAATGGGTGGTCTAACTTTTTTCATTTTTTTAAATCATGTTAGATAAAATCAGTGCCATTTGTCAGCTGCTGGGATTAGTTTATATGCCTCATATCAAAAATCTTTAAAAGACTATAATGTGAATACAATTAGTATAATTTTAATAATGAAAATATCAAGGTTTAAAAACTTTAAATAAGTTGTCAATGACACAGGACTCTTTGTGGAAGTGATTATAACAAACCCTGGAATTCAGCCATAGGCCTGAAATTCCTAGATGTTATGCCTATTATTTTTGATGAGAGGCAACAAATATAATTTGAGTGTTCAATAATTGTTTCATAAATACTTTCTGAATGAAAGAATGAATACAAGTTATAAGAAAGTCTGGTATTATTGAGAGTAAATTCACTACATACTTTCCTGACAAAGTGCTATATTTGAGTATGGGGACATTTCTTATGCATCCATTTGAATCAAAAGATATGAATTAATCTATTCTTTTTATGATGGTTTTTGTAATCATATCAATAGTATGTATTTTTTCAGCTTGTAATCTAGCTGTGGGTGGGAATCCATTTAATGGGTATTTGGATAATGTGTATTGCTCACCAAAGTAATAAAATGCACAGTGAGGATTTTAGTCTTCAGAAAATTCAGAGACCAGGCAGAAACGTGATTTCCTTAATTAAACAGAATCTGCAAAGCAACCAGTTTGGTGCTGAATTGAACTACCTGCATGCCTAAGGACAAAATTGACCTCAAATTCTGCAATCAGACTTATAGGTAGCATTCAGTGAACCCATCTGGGAGTGTTAGAGCTATTTGAGAGCAGGGAGCTGATTAAGAGCTCACAAGACTCACTCCTATATACAAATTACTTATATGACAATTCTGGACACAATTTTAAAAGATCCTATATAATTTTCAAGGATGAAATATTTTTGTTACTACTCTTTGGCAATCTTGCCTCTAAAAAGAAATCATTTAAGGCTATCATAATTGTATTTATCTTCTTCATTCAAACAAATGGAGCACATTAACTCCACTAGGTGGTAATTACCTATCTGATAAAAACAATATTATGGGTCATTAATGTCCAAATTTTATACCGGGTCACTTTTTACGGAACACCAATGCTTTTAATGCATTGGAATCAGAGTTTTCTTTTCGTATCTCTGCATGAAAGAACCAAATGATAGCTATCAACACTCATAGCTGATATAAAATACAAACCTGCATAAGGATTCCACAAAAAAATTCACATTAGAAAAATAACGTTTATTTTTATATGACTCAATTTAGAAACATAAATAGCACATTTTAAATTTTATTTTATGTTCTCATGATATTTTTACATGGGTTTTGCTGTGATTAGCCAGGTATATTAAAATTAATTCCTAAATAACTGAATGTATTGTTCTTTAATGGGAGAGACGCAACCATTCTATGGCCTAAACACTTTTAAATGGGTCATTGCCCCTTCTAGTTTCTTTCCCACATAAAACGCATATTTTCTTGGTTTGTTTCTCTGTTGGAAGATTATTGTTATTTAAAAATAAGGGTCCTATTGAGTTCAACTTATTAAATTATAACAAAGAGGTATGACCTGGAAGGAGTGTGCATTAGTCTTCTCCAGGGAAACAGAACCAACAGGAGATATGTATATGTGTATGTCCATGTGTGTGTATAATACAAATATTATGACATTTTTATAGGAATTGATTCATGTGACTGTAAGGATGGGCAAGCCCAAACTCTATAGGACAGTTCTGTAGGGACTGTGATGAAGGCTTTGAATGAATTCCCTAGGAGAAGCTGGCTGGTTGAAGTACAAATGGAAATTCTCCCTTCTGACTTCTGAAATCACTACTTCTTCTTTTGAGACATTCAACTGATTGTGTGAGACTTCTCTCTCTGCTGAAGGCAATCTCCTCAGTTCGTTTTAGATATAATCAACCATGATGCAATCAACATACTGATGGTTTAAATCCATGAAACATCCTCACAGTAACAGTCAGACCAGTTGTGTGCTTAACCAAACAACTGTACAACATAACCTGGCCAAGTTGACACCTCTACTTAATCATCACAATTCACCCCACGTCAACTTGGCAGTCATCTACATTCCTTTAACCATACTTAATCTCTAAACAAAAACAATAACAGTAATATTTTTGCCTAACAATACTCAACTGTCCTGTGTACAATCAGAAATGCACTAACTTTTCCCAGAATAAGGTGTCAGTCGTTGGGTAATATTTACTCTTAAACCTGATATCCTATAACTGAAAGACTGTAACATGAAGTTAATACAACTTGGGAAGGAGGCCAACTGGTATGCACAGAATGGGTCATCCTTTCAACTTAATTATCAAAATTTTCTTTGGTCAAAGTCACCCTCTGGTGAACAGTCACATGGGACACAAGTATCTGCATGGTTTTTGCATACTCAGAAAGGTATATCCACATCTTATCACCTAGGCCTCCTTGTCACCAATTTTCCAATCACATTCTTTCTAACTCCTGACCATGCAGTCAAACCATTGGCCCATAAATCAGTACACAAGTGTACCTCTGGGCCATTTCTCCTTCCAAGCATAATGAACAACCAGGTGCACTGCTCAAAGTTCTGCCCACTGGGAGGATCTCCCTTTACCACTGTCCTTCATGGATGTAGGTCTCCTTGGCGAGAGCTGGGAGAAAGATGAATAGCATAAATTTTGGCAGAGTCCCCAAGTGGACACAGCCTTCCCTTCATTCAGGGGGCTCTGGGTCTTTAAACTGTCTCAAGTCTGGGAATTGATGAAGGGATCATAACTCTCTGTTTTTGTAATTCAGTTAGACTTTTGTTCTCTTGACCTAGAACACTTCTGCTAATATAGATCAAATAAGAAATTTGTAGACTGCCCATCTATTTTACTTCTAGGTATCCCATGTTCTACTAGCAAACACGATAGGTCTGTATTAGTTAGACTATCCTGATAACTGCATTGAGTATGCTGTGCATTCTCTAAGCCTTTGGATCCCTTCATCCACATTATATCAGGACAGTTCTGGCATTTTGACATCAGGCTATGTAGGCCACCTTTTTTGTCCACGCTTCAGCCAACGATGTGAACAGAGACCTTTCTAACCCCTCAAACTTCAACACTGATGCCAGAATCCCTGCTTATCAATAAATTTAGCTTGATCCAACTTTATGTTCCTTCCACCATTATCCCAAATCCTTAATATCCATTCCTACACACATTCCCCTGATTTCTGTCTAAAAAAATTGGAAAACTCATGCAGTTCTTTTAGAATGTAGGGCACTCTGCATGGGTCATAATTTGTACTCACTTTTTTGGACTTCTGTCTAGTTATAGGTCTGGAAGAAAAGAAGGGTGGTGGGAGTGTGACATGAGAAGAACTATCAGTGTTTTACAAGCCAACTACATCAGGAAATTCCACTGCCTTTTTTTAAAATTCAGTTTTATTGAGATATATTCACATACCATACAATCATCATGGTGTACAATCAGCTGTTCACAGTGCCCTCTTTAGTTGTGAATTCATCACCCCAATCTATTTTTGGACATTTTCCTTACTCCAGAAAGAATCAAAATCAGAATAAAAAATAAAAATAAAAAAAGAACACCCAAATCATCCCCCCATACCACCCTATTTTTCATTTAGGTATTGTCCCCATTTTTCTATTCATCCATCCATACACTGGATAAAGGGAGTGTGATCCACAGGTTTTTCACTCCATTGCCTTTTGATCTGGTGAAACAGGAGTAATCTTTTCAGACAGAGGTATGAGGGTTGTTTCCTCAGGGGAGACAGTTACAGGTTTATCAGGCACCACAGGGTTTATCTCTTTAGGTGGAGGTCAGGTGGCTGATTCCTCAGGGCACACCATTACAGGTTTATCTTTTAATGACTATTAAATATATAAATGTACTAAACTTGTTTAATTACTACTTCAGTGATGGAATTTAATGTCATATTTAGCTTCTGATACTTTGACCACTCTTCAGTGAGCATACCTGCCATGTATTCTTGTGCAATGTTCCTTCTGTCTTAATTCCTGTTATATTTTATGGAGACAGTTTCCAAGGGTTATAGCAATATCAGGAGTCAAAGAGATATACCATCCCAGAAATTGACAATATTATTGGGAATAAAAGAGTAATTAAAAGTTACAGTATGAGGTATTAGATATAAATGGTATAAAGATAGTGACAATAAGTGATTTAGAAACCCCATATATAACTTCCACATGGAGTTTCAAACAGAAGTTGGAATTTACTGTCTGCCGACATGGATATATACATTCCATGTCCTTAGCATTAGGGTTGGTAACAGCACCCCACTGGCTCCTAGCTATTTCAGTTATCTATTGATACATGACTAACCATCTCAAAACTAGTAGCTTAATACAACCACAACCATTTACTTGCTCATGATCTTTCAATTTTGGCAGAGATATGTGGGGCCAGTTTAGTTTTTCTCCATGTGATGTTGCCTGAGGTGGCACATGCAGCAAATTTTAGCCAGGTTCTTATCTGTGGTGGATGGAAAGACTTATAACTGGATGGGTCTCTCTTTAGAAAGATAGCCAAGTTTCTCACATAGTGGCTCAGGGCTCCTAGAGAATAACTGCAGAAGCTTCCAGGCCTTTATAGAGATGGTCTCAAAATTGGAAAAGCATAACTTTGACAACATTCTCTTGGTCAAAGCAAATCACAACCCATCCCAGAGTCAAGGGGAGGCAAAATTGAATCCATCTAGATGGGAGGAGTTCATGAATTGAGGATGGCCATCTTTTTGGTCTGAAAGCTACAATATAAAATATCAGACCTGGAGTATTGTATTTTTCCCTTTTATTTTCATGTACTCTGTCCATCCTTGGAAAT
Organism: Choloepus didactylus; assembly: GCF_015220235.1. Taxonomy (NCBI): domain Eukaryota; kingdom Metazoa; phylum Chordata; class Mammalia; order Pilosa; family Megalonychidae; genus Choloepus; species Choloepus didactylus. Next base: position 33,942,625 of record NC_051309.1, read on the forward strand.
ATTTCCTTTGTTAAAAGGAAGTCTTTTAGAATCAGTCAGGCTGATTCCTGCTAAGATTCTGACAGATACAATAATTGGTACCTAGGAGCATCTCTAGGAAATGGATCTTTACAATGGGATTCAGGGATTGGGTTGCTCATATATTTGAGTGATGTACGGATACCTTCCTTGGCAGCAGACACTGATAATCTGTGGCATGCAGTTGCAATGACAGGGCCTGCTCTTGGAGGTCATGAAAAAAGAAAATTACAAAAGTTTCTGAATTTCTATTCAGCTAGAGATGGGAGAGCATGTAACAGCAAAAATTTATCCAAGTCTGGTGGGTAGAAATCAAAGCCGACTCACTGCAGTGAAGAATCATGGTCTCTTAATCAGTTCTTAAGCAAAAATCAATTCACAGGTTTGGAGCCTTTTGTTTTGGGGAATCTAGGTCCCTTTGAGGAAACATCTTGCAACATAATATTGGGTATTCACTATGGATCCGGTAAACTTAGAAAGAAAATTTAGAAAGACCTGTTATCTGCCCCCACAAACACAGCCCAATAAATGTTGGCAAAAAAGGCCCCAGAAACCATAATAAATTCTCCCATTTACAAAACCAAAGAATATAACACATATCAGAAACCAACTCTTCTAACCTCAAGCTTTCTCAACAGTGACCTGCTGCCATTTCTCAGAGTGGCTATATAGTGAGGAATGCAATACCCAGACCTTCTATGATTTATGAGATTTTGACTCTATACTTGCATAATTTCTAGAAACTCAGCAATTCATCACTTCTAGATTGCTAAGGGGTGTCCGTGTCCCTCACCAAAAGGCCAAAGCTCCTAACAAGCAGCACTCTGAATTCTGGTAACTCCTCTTAGTTTTTGCCTCTTCAGGCCTATTTTTGCTAACAACTATCCTCTTTTACCAGCCCTTGGGTACTGAACATGTTGGCTTCCTTAATTCTTACTAAACTCTCTCAACCTACCCAATGTGAGTGTGACATCTATTTCCTTCTGGAATCCTGAATAAATCAACTTATTATTATAACCTTATCATCACCATCAAGGTCTGGGCACTCATATAAGTGGGAAGCCATACTTGCAAAACAAAAAAGAGAGAGGAAATTGTATTATCTCTTATGGCTGTTATAGTTATTATTCTATATGTACATCTGTGGCTTCTTTGACAATTGACTAAATCCTTTGAACAAGGTTTTGCTTCAAAGAGTTACCCATTATCCAAGTACCAAAACCTATTTCCTTTGATAGCTAGGATTTTCTTTTCTTTCTTCTCTTTCTTTCAAATGTTGGGACAGATATTACAGAAATTTATTGTCTTGAATGTGTATTCTTGGCTTCTGGCATGAAGAGTGCTTACCTGTAATGCTTCCTAAGTATTTTTCTGATTCGGTTTCAAACTGTCTGAATAAAATGGAAGAATACTCTTTCTGTGCCTCTGCTTTCTGAGCAGCAGTTTCTCCCCATGGGCAGGATGGGGATCCGAATTTTTACTGAAGGATCTGAATTTTCATTTTGTATAAGGGCTATCCCTAGAACCTTGATTCCTGTGACAAGAATGCTGGCTCTTCTTTGGGGATAAAATTAGCCACAAGTCAAAAAATATTGTGCAGGAATGTGCCATTTACAGAGTTGTCAGATATTTGCATAACTCCTAGTGGGGATAGCTATGTCCCAGTTATAAATTTCTGTTTAAGTGTCCAGTAAGCTGAGCATTTTAGCAGGCCTAAGCCACTCTTGCTGAACCAGATAATATATTTCCAAAATTTAGATGGTGTTCTCAGAAATATTATAATTTTTAAATATGAAAATATAACACCAGTCTCCCAATGCTGGATGTCATTCAATATTTTTTAACTGTGTTGTTGTTATTATGGAGGAACTAGGGATATAAGGATAATTAGCACAGTCTATATCCCTGTGAATTAATAAGATATGGACTCACAGTTTTCTGTTACACCAAGTTGTATCTTTCAGTCAGCAAAAATAGACAAATATAAATGCCTAAACAGAAAAATTATGGACTTTAGAGTTAAACATGATTTTTGAATCCTGATTAGAATTTTTACCTGTGTTTTCTTTGGATATTTTCTAACTGTCCCAAGTTTCAGAATGCTCATCTGTATGATGAAGACGATAATAGTTAATCTTTAGATTTTTCTAAGGATTCTAGAAGACAGGAAATGAGGGTAAGGCTCCTAGACCCAAGCAAGGCATACTAAGAGGAAAAAAAAGTTCCTTTCTCAAAGTCAACAGTATATAACTTAATTTTAAAATATGCTAACTTGATAATTGTTTTAATATCCTTTTTTTCTGACAGAACTGATTAAATTATTTTAATTGTTTGATATTTCAATTTTCCCTTCATTTTATATTATTTTTCCACTTTCTATTTGTTATTCTTTTTATTGATTTAAGAATTACTAATATATTTTGGACATTTAGTGCTGATTTTTTCAATAATTCAGAGACATAGATAAATGCTTTTTCTGTCATAAAATTGTCATTTAATTGGGCTTCATTTTTCCCATTTTTATATACAGAATTTGGACCAGAAGATTTCTAAAATTCTTATTCATGGGATGAGAAAACATTATTTTCTGAAGTATTGGAAAAATTGTAATTTTTATGCAGTCTTTTTCATTTCAACCACAATCACCATTTCTTTCACCAGAATTATGCCTGAGTATATTTGCTTTTACAGAGGATATTATGGCTCTCCTTTTTACAAACTTAGAGAATGGTCATAGGAAACAAAGATTAGGATGAGATGCAGTTTAAATTTTCATTTTCACACATCTATTAGTTAGGTATTATTTAAACCATATTACAGAGGAAAACTCTTTTTTTAAAAAAAACTGTCATGTGGTAACTAATGATTGCAGATTTCAGAATTATTGAAACATATTTGAAGTGGAAATCATTCAGGCAATTAACACATTACTAATAAATATTTTAAAAGTTATGGGTAGTAAGTGAAAACTTCAAGATAATAGCAGATTTCAATTCTAATTCAGAGATGAGTTGGCTGAAAATTTATACGACATGTATTGTATTTTCCTTTGAAGTAGTGATTGAATTCATAATGCCAAAAATAGCAAGAGATGTGTCCAAGCTTAGGCTCTGGGAAAAAAAGGACTCTGAGCATGAAATCTGAGTGTGAGTCATAATTAGAGGAGAACTCTACAGATCATAACTGTAAAGTATGAGGGAAGTAGGATTGGGCAGAGTAAGGAGTTGAATTGTGATTCGATTGCAACTGAACTCGGTGGATCTCATGGGACCTCTGGACCTGGTTTGGCCTTTCAGAGATACCATGAATTGTAACAAGAGCAGCCAGGTATTTGCACCCCTGCCCTGACATTCATTGAATGTCGTCTTCCCCTACAGAGAGGCTTAATTTGAGCAAGGCAGCTTCTCTCTGCTGAGGGCAGTTGTGAGCCATCAGCAGCCACATTTCTTGTGACTGGAAGAAAAATATCAGTCATGAAGACAAACAGGGTAGCATATCTCAGGCCCAATATACATGCATTAGAAATGATTCCATGAGCGGACAGCATATGAAAGCATTTTCTGTTTTGCTTTCAATGACATTTTAATATATAGAATCTGTAAACATATCAGCCTCATCTAAGGGTTTAAAATGTAGGCAGTTGGACAGATCTGAATTTTATCATAGTTCTAGATGTGTAAACTGAGCCAGATGATTTGATTTTTAAGACTCATTTGTAAAAAAAGAATGTTTATAGTTTCTATCTTAGAATATTTTTAAGAGGTTGAAATGTTAGAGTACATGGACTATTCAGCCCAGTGTCTAAAAGCTAATGCATACCCAGCAAATGGTATCTGGCTTAGTTTGCCACGGTTGCTGTAACAAAGTACCACAGACTAGCTGACTTAACTAACAGGAATTTATTTTCTCACAGTTTTGGAGGCCTAAAGTCTAAATTCAAGGTGTCAACAGGATTATGCTTTCTTTGAAGTCTGTGACATTCTAATTAATCTCTGCCCTCTATCACCTGACCATCTGTCTCCTTTTTCTTCCTCTTCTGTTCAAACTTCTGCTTATACAGACTCCAGTCATATTGGTAAAAGACCCACCTTGATTGAATCTGGCCTCGCCTTAACAATAATATCTTCAAAGAGGCTACTTATAAATGGGTTCATAGCCTCAGGACTGGGGTGGTGGTGGAGTTCCTTGGACTTGATGTATGTCTTTGTGGGACTATCCATAATATAATGTTATAAATTGAAAAAGGAAATCTATTGTATGTGTCCCATTTACTGTGTGTAAATGACAGTAGTAATTCTTAACATTTTACTGAGTACTTACTATGTGCCTGGCACCATTCTAATTATTTTACATATAATTTACTCTGGACTCACAACAACAAAATGTAAATTTCTGTTATTTCCATATACGAAATGAAGAAACCAAGGCACAGAGTGGTGACAATTCTCATAGCTAATAATCTGAGAAGGCAAAGTACAGACCCAAGCGGGCTATCTCCATAGTCCATTGCCAGTGTATGAGTAGGTATATTTTTATACTGTGTTATTGAATTTGACAGGAAGTCTTGTACAAAGGGAGGGGGTGATCTAGTGAATATAAACACTTGAGAAAATTTGAGGCTGTGTTGATTTAACCACAGTAAGCCAAAAGAAAGAGGAAGCTATAGAATATTTATGATACCACAACCTTATGAGTGCTATAAACCAAAGATAGTCATTAATGCTATGCGGGGGTAAAAATCACACCAAAGATTAGATTATACCTGGTACTAGGTACTACACTAGTTGCCAGGATTACAGACTTCTGTTTTTTTTTTTTTTTTTTTTTTTGCATATACGATAGAGCTACCTGCAAACAGAACTGTTAACAATTTTCAGATTAGACTACTTATTTGTAACATTCACCCTCACCTCCCATGAGTTTCTGAAAACTTTCCAGAGGGTAAATGTGGACACATGGATAGTTTTAACCAAATAAATTTCCAGATCTTCAACTCCTCCAAATATTCTTTCTTAAATCCGATCTGCCCAAGCACAGTCATGCCGTTGGCAACTTCTTTTCCACTTCCTCTTTCACAATTGGCTTTCTGGCACCACTCCTTACCTTACTGTGATTCATGCATTCTAAGATGAAAATCATCTGTGGTGCCAAATAAATGGAGGGTTCTAAATATCGGTGTTGGGCTAATGACTGGGAAAAAATATCTTTTAGTAACTCTTTGTTTACAGTTCTTTGTCAACCTTGAAGGAGAGCCTAATCAATTTTCCAGCTGATCATAAGATAAATTTTGATGCTAAATTGCTATGTGATTTTGGACTGTAACTCAAAGGAATTCAATCTTGTCCAGTTAGCAAAATCTAAGACTGCTTGGGTTTGAATTCTAGCCTTACGAAATACTAGTTGTGCAATTTTGGATAAGATATTTCACTCATCTTTGCGTTACTTTCTCTTCTGTAAAATAGTAATAATAATAGTTACTCATCTCAGAGTTTTGTTGTTTTCACAACATAATGTTTCCTTTTCAATCCTATGTTTGTGTCATACCAAGAGCTAAATAAGGATTAGCTGATTTTATTATCATTGTAACTATTACTAGAGTAATTTTATATGTCAAACTCATAAACCATTTGCTTTGGCAGAATTGTCCAAGAATGTCTGTGTTTTTCTTTCAAGTTCTCATACCTTTGGAGAATTAGCTCATCTACATAATAATCTTCTTAAGGCACCATCCTCTAAGAATTTTCAATCTGTCTTATTTTGAAGAACATGAATATTTAAGTAGGAAAACAATTATATATAACTGTTCACATAAGTTAAGTTCACATAAGTTCACATAAGTTATTTTCTAGTGTATCCCTCCCCTAACCCTATGAACTGGCATGTTATATTATATAACATATCTTGAACATTCCTGACAGATGGTTGGCTGGCTATTTATCAAATGGCAACTATTTACTGGTTGAAAATGAGAAGCAATAATATTCATCTGACGAGTTTTTCTCTTTTAAGCCATTTCCATGGTGATGATGATGATGGTGGTGGTGGGACTCAATTATATATTTTTTATTTCAGTCATTCCTAATAAATAACAAATTTGAAGAAATAAAAATATCTGAAAAAAAGTCATATTCCAGTAGCTGAATAAAATTGGAATTCATCTGTCACACTTATACAACCAAAGCATGAGAATGACCTCCCAACTGTATTGTCTAACCTTAAGATCAACTCAATGAACAAATCACTGTGGCCTTAAAAGAAAGCAATACATCCTCCATCTTTGACAAAAATTATTTTCTTTAATCCTCTTCTAGGTGAAAAAGAAGATACTTTGTGGCAAAATTCTTTTTTTGACTGAATTTAGTGAAATAAAAGATGATTCTCTAGGAAAGAATCTGTGTGTGGGAGCTCAGAGCTATGTATCCCAGAAAATCATATTCAGCTCAGCACTTATACTTCAGCAGAGTCCACATGTATATGGTCATAAGTCCTGAGGGCATTTGTGATTTATTACAAGGGGCATACTGAGCAGTCTAAATGGCACTTAGAGGGTTCTTATGAGGGCTTCCTTCTTTGTGTCATGGAATATGAATGAAACCTCTAATAAATCACATTTGAATAATTGTAATTACATTATACAACAGGTTTAAAACAAATTTAATTTTCAATAAAAATAAAATTGTTTTATACTTTTGTTTTCATTCTGAATTCCCTACATCTAAAGGCATATGCCTCAAAAAGTCATACCTCTAAAGTCGTTTGATGGCCCTTAGCACCTAACAAAATATGCTCTGTGTCAAATGGTTTGTATTGCTCAAGAAGCATATCATTATACACACACACACACACGGAGAGAGAGAGACAAACAGTATTACCTACTCATATTTTTCTCATGAGCCACAATTTTAATTAAAAATAAAGCTGTTTCCTTCAAGCTGCTCAGTTGCTTAGAAAATGTTACTTGTGTGGTGAATATTCACTGGGCATATTGTTAATTTTATCCAACATGACAGAGCATAGATTTTAAGGACATTTTACTGTGAATAGTTGCATCCTCTTTCTTTAAAATTTCATTCTATCTCATTGAGAAGTATTAGAACCCATAAAACTTTTAGCTTTCCCTGAGACTATGGAAAAGTATTTAGGATTAACATCAATTTCATCAAATTATTTAGCAGGTACTAATTGATAAGATTTTTCATAGTTATAGTAATAAAAACTAAATCCCATGAAATAGCCATTTTTATATCCAACTAAGGTTTTGTAATGGACTATAATAGATCAAAGTGGGATTTTGTAATAGTAATAAAATAATCCATGTTGCAGAATATAAATTCACTAATAGTGGCAAAATATGTGCATAGTCCAGAATACTTCTACTGGCAAAAATACCAGAGGAGGAAAATATGATCAAATGCTAGTATTGGTATTTTGTTTGTAGATCCTGAGGCAAAAATTTTCACACAAAACTTTAACCACAGTCAGGAGCTGCCCATTCATTCATTCTATTTTTCTATTGGTCCAGAATCCCATATTTCTTTAATATAGATTCTGGCCTTAGACCAATAAGATTCTACTTTCCAAAACCACACAAACTTAGAAACCAAACAAAAAGTTGATATTCTTCTTGTGCCATGCAGAACCAGAGAATTTGCTAAAATGCATAATCCCAGGAATCATGGACAGATAATTTGAATTATTTGCTCTCAGGTGAATTCTAGAGATCATCATTTTTAAATCCTATCAGGAGATTCTGAAGTACATAGTCACTGGATTATTTTTGATGAAACATTCCTCTACTAGGGAAGTATGTTCCGTATGTAAGACAATGATTAGCATATAATAGGCTCTCAATAAATATTTGTGGATTGAATAAGTGAATTAATCCACATTTGATTTTTTAATGCTATTGTTTGTCTTCAAGTTAATTAGAAGATGTAAACTCTAATGATTTTATAAAAAACCTTTAAGTCAATCTTGGAAAAAATTGCAAAGAACATACTCTCTTCAAAAGCAAACATCACTTTGTGATTCTTAACATGGCATTAAACTTTGGTTTACTTATTACTTCACAGGGCTTGACACTATATACACATGCTTCAAATGGTGCTGGGGGTAGATGTGTTTGAGAAAGATTCCACTGTAACAATTTCAAGAATAAAAGCAAGGTCAATAAACTAAAGCTTTGAAATCTTAGAAGACCAATATTTACATAAACCGAGTATATTTATGTCAACATTTTAGTAGCCAGAGATTTGTAAGGTCAAATAGACATTCAAATGTGTGATGAGACAATCTGGACTACAAATTTTAACATTTGCCATCCTTCAACTGTGTAATGTTCCAACTTAATTAGTTTTCACCCACCAACTGCCTGTAAGGTTTTAGCAATGAGTCCATACTTAGACATATTAATTTTGCCTTCAGGAGATTGAATTGCAAGGAGGAAAAATTAAAAGGGGTTGGAGGAAAAAATACTTCTCCTCTTTGGTTTCAGCCATATTGAATGTTTTACACATTCCAGTAGCTGAATAAAATTGGAACTCATCTGTCACACACTTATCCACCAAAGATTGAGAATGACCTCCCACCTGTATTGTCTAACATTAAGATCAACTCAATGAATAAGTCACTGTGGCCTTAAAGGAAAGTTATTCATCCTCCATCTTCAACACAAGGGGCTTTAATCATATAATAAAAAAATTGAGATTACAACTTTTTTGTAATAATTACATGGGCCATACTAACCTGTTGGAAAAGATAAAAGAGTCATGGAGCCAAATTAACATACTTAGTATTTATTCATTCAAAAATGATCCAATAGTGTACTTGTTTTTTCTGAGAGGTTGAATGGATCACAATATTAGGTTGGTACATTAAAACTCAAAAAATATCTTCTTAAACTTTCATATAATATATGAAATGTGAGCTACCTTACTTGAATAAAACAAAATTTCTACCTCAAAAACAATTGCTGCTAGGATTGTCTTACTTATTTTACTCAGTTTCTGAGATCTAGCTATGGTACTTGGATATGTCTTTGCAACCTATATCACTCAGCTCCAAAATAAAGGAGAAAGTTAAAAAAAATGAATATTATCAATTATCACAATTTTTAAAAAGATAACAGCATAGCTTTCTCATTCTTTGCCTTTTGTATCAGTCCTTAATTATGTTAATCATTTTAAATATGAAAACTTATAACACAATCATAAATAATATGGCTACCTATATTTAAAACTTAAGAAATATATTCCCTCTAGCAATAATATTTCAATTCTCTAGCATCATTTAGGGTATCATGATTTGGATTACAATAATTTTATGTTCAACTGAATTATAAAAAATATTAGGGCAAGGAGTATGTTCTATTTATGTCATTATTGAACTTCGTTTATTACAACATAGCATAACTTTTTATCTTCGAATGGATGAGTCCATTTTCTTATTCTCTTAAAAAATACTATATTTTATACTTCAGTTATGTTTGCTTCCCTTTCCAATTACTAACATGAAAAAGTAAACTTTCACCCTGATTATGGAATATATGTAGTCAAACATGAACTAACTGTGTTATTTATGTTAAAGGATCTTTCATAATAAAATTTCCTACTTAAAATAATTCTCAATTTCATAAATTCAGCATTATGCCTAATTAGAAATAATAAGAATCAGCGTCAACATTATTCCCAACATTGTGCACTGGCTTCCAAAATGTGTTACAAGCTACAACATAGAAATATTTGACACAATCTCTATTCTCAAAATGAAAATTTTGCATTGCTCTATTTTACCTTTAGTTGCAATTCCAGCAAAAATGGTGGCCAATCCTGAGCATGACCTTTGAATTCACCCAAGCTTAGCTGGATTCATGCCCAATAACCCAGGAGAAACTGGCATGTCAAATAAATAAAAGAAAGTACATTAAGCAGCTTTCTCCCCTGTTAAGTAGAAATTTCAATGAGTTGGCAGGTACATCACCCAGAGCCTCAGATACTTCAAAGGCTTCTCACAGCTTAAGGGATGTCTGAAAAATTTTAATGTGAAATTAAACTATCTGGTTTCATCAAAGCCGGTCATATCGTTTATGTCGTCATCTTGGGGGCTTGTTCCATTGTTGAAAACAAAGATGTATAAATTATAAGAATTAGATCTGAATATGGAACATATAGATTTGTCATTGATTTTGAAAATAAACATCAAAAGAAATTTTGGATAAGAGAGAAAAAAATAATTTATAACAAAGTCATATTTAAATGGCTTATTTCGTATTATTTTTGCATAAAATTTTCTTGTATATTATTTGTTAGTATAGACATGACAGGATATTGAAAAAGTAAAGAAAGAAAGAAAATTGTCCCTTGACCTGGCTACTCATTATAATCATCTGGGAAGGTTCTAAAAATATTGGTGCCTGGGCCTCACTTTCTTATTTGATTGTTCTGAGTCGACCTGGGACATTCATGGGCTTAAAAAAGTATACATATGATTCTAATTTATACTCAGCATTGAGAAACATGTTCTACAATTAAGACCAAATAAAACAAAGAAATGTATTCTAATGTTTATTCCTTTGCCACATTTGTCACATTTCTATTTGATAAAATTAGCCTGCTTATGCTTTTTTTAGACTGTTAATTTATATTACTTGTATACTACTTGCTTCTTTTAATGTCAGTATTGTTGCTATTATGTCAAGTCTAAAATTTTTCCAATTTAAACAGAAGGCCAAAAAAACTGAAGAATTCCAAATATATTTGGATTATATATGAAGAAAAATGTTTCATCAAATTTTTATTATCTGTCAATCATTTATTAAGCTTCTAAATTTTGTGCTTTATTAACATTTTCTTTGTCAAACATAAAAATAATAAACCAAGAAGTAAATTTGCAAATATAAGTAACAAACAACAGTTCATCCAAAGTGTATTAACTTTTAAGCAAAATTTTAATAAGAAAAGCCATATTTCTCCTTGCACTGAATAGCTTCTATAGGTGGCCTGCATTCACTAGAAAACCATAAACTTCTTACTTCAATCTAAACTGAAATGCTATCAAAAGGGAGTGCAGTTTTAGGTAATTGTACTTAAAGCAAAGGGGCAAAATGTACTTTAATAATTTATATAATTTTTCACTAATTACTTTTTCATTTCATTTACATTTTCATTCCTAATAGGCTTGGTATTTTCAATTTGAAGAGTGAATGCCTATTACTTGAATATATTCAGCTCAGTATCTTATCATGGTACTTTTTACACTGACATATTTTGATAATTAAAGTTTCAATGGGTGATTTCTTTAATTTATGAACGACATTATCATTTTATGTGCATTTTAATTTACAACCTGAATTAGTAGCTTGTATTATTGTCATTAAGAAAAATAGAAAAAAAAAAATACTTGCAATTATAAACAGTATGAGTTGATGTAAGCATTTTTGTTAGCCCTGAAGCAGTTCTGATAGTTTTATTGTCTTAATCAACTTAGTCAACTCTCTTTATTGCTCTTTGGAGGTGTTAGTTTTGAACACATGCTGGGGTGTTAGTTCACTGCTGCCAAATTAAAAATGATAATTCTCATGCGTGAAATAACTGTATGGACTAATGACCAAATATTTTTATAATTTGAGCCACTGTTGCAGCAGGTGGCCAAGCAATTAGGTTCCATAACATAATATATCCCTAATGTAAAGAAAAAATGAAGATGCCAGAGTACAGCCAAAGCAAAGGCATTAGGAAGAGAGTAAAAATATGCGTTTCATAATTAATACACACTAAAGATTTAACTTTTTGATTGTAAATAGTTCCAAAATAAGATCCTTAACCTATATGCTTAATTCCCCAGATACTGATGGAATAAATATTTATTGTATATGCATGGGAGAAATGAAAACATGATTAAAGAACTGATATTATCAGAGCTCTTGACCTTGTGGAATCAAGAGCTTTTTTAAAGAAACTTACCTGTAGGAAATGTACCACTGGGAAGGAAAAGGCTGAAAATTGAGAATGATTAAGGGAAATAAATTTCTGGAAAGAGTGCCTTATGAGGTAGGTCAAGGATGGATCAAGAATAGTCTGAAATATTAAGCTTGATGCAAAGCTTGACTTTGAAATTTATCTTAAAGGCAAAGAAGAGTCACAAAATAGTCTTCACATCATTTAGGGAAATTTCTCTTGTGGTAATATGAAGGTTGTATTTGAGGGAGGCAAGTGGATTGAATAAAAATCTTTGTTATACTCCATATGAGATTTTATTATAGGTAATGATAAAGAAATAGCTGTAAATGGAGAGCAAAGACCAGTGACCAGTTTCAATTAATATATAGAAGTTCTATATACATAATTTTGTGATGTTAGATAAGGGCATAAAAGAAAAAGAAAACTCAGGGGTAATGTCCCAGATATTAGTTTGGCAAATAGTGCTGTCAGTAAATGAGAGAGTACTACAGAAGGAGAAGCAAGCCGTTATTGAGTATAAGAAAAATGAGTATAACTAAATCTTGCAATTCACTTGTATCATCTGGGAGTTTATTCAAAATGTACAATCTCAGCCTCCCTCAAGACTTATTGAGCCAAAATCTGTATATTAATAAGATCCCTAGGAAATTTGGATGCACTTAGATGGTTATTAATATGTTAAATCTGAGTTGCCTTTATTACTTGAGGATAAATAGGTCACAAAGTAAGTGCAGAAATCAGAAATACAAGTGTGAATACTATTAGAGGGCCACCAAATGGAAATATAAATTTGCGAATCAAAAGAGATAGTCATGAAAGAAGAGAAAGTTTTCTGGATATAAAGTGTATAAAATGGAATTGATAGGATTTGGGTAACATCAATACTCTAAAAGAAGTTAGAAGAAAAGACAATGAAGGAAGCCAAAACTAAAAGGCCTGACTAGAAAAGGAAGTCATGATGAGAATAATGTCACAGTATTCATTGGGGAGGAAATATTAATAAACATTGATCTTTTCACTAAGAGAGGGTCTGAAAAATATCCATTGGAATTGGCAAAAAGAGGGTTATTGGTGACCACAATGCAAGCACTTTCCGTGAAATGAGATCAGAAGACAGATCATAACAGGTTGAATGGATGGCAAGTAAGAAGAAGACAGCAAATATAGAATAACTACAAGAGACCTGCTTGTGGCTTAAAGGAAAGAGGCAAGATAGTGGTTAGAGTATGCTAAGCAGCCTATAAGGTGATCCCAAAAGAGTCTTACCATTATGTAATTTCTTCCTTGAATGTGGGCAGGATTTACCATCTAAAATTTTTTCAAAAGGCAATTTTACTGAGATATATTCACACAACATATAATCCATCCAAAGAATACAATCAGTGGCTCACAGTATCATCATATAGTTATGCATTTATCACCACAATCAATTTTAGGGCATTTTCATTACACCAAAATATATATATATATAAAGAAATAAAAGTAAAAATAAAAAGGAGCACCCAAAACATCCCATACCCCTTATGTCCCCCTATTATTTATTTATTTTTGACTTTATCTTATTACTTATCTGTCCATACACTGGATCCGGGCAGCATCAGTCACAAGGTTTTCACAGTCACACAGTCACACTATAAAAGTTACATAGTTATACAATCATCATCAAGAATCAAGGCTATTGCATTGGAGTTCAACAATTTCAGATATTTCCTTCTAGTTATTCTAATACACTAGAAACTTAAAGGAATATCTACATAATGCATAAGAATAACCTCCAGAATGAACTTTCAAATCTATTTGAGATCTCCTAGCCACTGAAACTCTATTTTGTTTCATTTCTTTTCCACCTTTTAGTCAAGAACTCTTTCTCAATCCCATGATGTCAGGGCCAGGCTTATCCCCATGAGTCATGTCCTGCATTGCCAGGGAGACTTACTCCTGGAAGTCATGTCCATATAGTGGGGGGGGTGGGTAGTGAGTTATTTTGCTGAGTTGGCTTAGAGATACAGGCCACATTTAAGCAACAAAAGAGGTTCTCTGGGGGTGACTCTTAGGAATACACAGTTATAAGTAGGCTTAGCTTCGCTGCTGGAGAGATAAGTTTCATAAGGTCAAGCTCTAGTTTGAGGGCTTGGCTTATTAAATTGTGATCCCCAACTACTTAAAAGAATAGCAGGAATTCCCCAGGTGGGGAATATTTCCATGTTTCCCCAGTCCCTCAAGGGGACTTTGCAAATACTTATTTTTTTATATTCTGCCCCAAATATTCTGGGATATATTAGGGTATTAAATTACCCTGTACAAAATAACAATATTTCATTCCCTATTCTAGGTTCCATGTAATGATGTTGTTAAGATAAACTGGCCAGGCTGGTTAACTTAAGATAGTGTGCTACAGAAAATATAAATTTTGTGCCAAATAAGCCTCTCTTCCTTTGGTCTCACACAGAAAAAGAAGTTTTAAAATATAGTCAATATCACCCTTTTCAAAGACGGTGGCATAGAGAGAAGTGGAAGACTGTTAGTCCCCCCCAGAACAATTCATAAATGACCAAAAAACTAGTAAATAACCTGGAATAACAGTGGGGAGACAAACATGACTGTCCACTCATCATCCACCAACCTGAATTGGGAGGAATGCCCAAGATAAAAGCATAAAATCTGTAAATAAAACTGCGGACCCACTCTGAGAGCCGAGAGCTGAGAGCCGAGAGCCCCTCCCTCACAGAAGCCGTGTAGTGCACTCTCTCAGCCCAGCTCCAAGTGAGGTTTTAATGTTAACTGCTCAATACAGACAGTGAATCCTTAACAAGCAGACAGAGGCTTTTGGTGACAGCTGACCTTGGGAGAGTTGGGGGACATATCTGTCTCAGGACAGGGAGCCCAGAGGATCGGGTGCTATCTCTGGCTGACAGGTGAACCTCGGAGTTTTTCTGTCCCTTTCTTTCTCTGTGGAGAAAACCTCAGCAGTTCTCAGCCTGCAGCACTTTGCAGTAAGACAGCTGCAGCCATTTTAAACTCAAAACACTTTGATCAGCAAAGTCACAGAAACAGAGAACTTACTGATATGCAGATGACATCTCTGGAGGGGGCATATCTTCCCAAGAGAAAAGGGAGGGGCCCAGCTCTACTGCCCATCTTTCAGTCTTTCCAGAACCAGACCCCAAAGCCTGGGGGAGGAGAGCCACAGGCCACACCCTCTTACACAGGCAGTGACAGGCTGACAGGTGGATTTGCCAGGCAGAAAAGCACAGGTGTCTCAATCCTCTAAGAAAAGCCATCAGGGAAACCAGATACTGAAATATTACCTCCTTCTGTGACCTGAGCCTGTTCTCATCTGGGAAAACCTGATTGAGGTGGCCTAGGAGGTCAGATGCCTAGACAACAGAAAACTACAACCTACATTAAGAAAAACGAAGCTATGACCCAGTCAAAAGAACAAACGTACGCATCAACTGACATATAAGAATTTAAACAACTAATGTTAAATCAATTCAAAAAGTTTAGAGAAGATTTCACAAAAGAGATAGAGGCTGTAAAGAAAACACTGGGCATATATAAGGCAGAAATGGGAAGTTCAAAAAAACAACCAGTAGAATATATGGAAATGAAAGGCACAACACAAGAGATGAAAGACACAGTGGAAACATACAACAGCAAACCTCAAGAGGCAGAAGAAAACACTCAAGAACTGGAGAACAAAACACCTGAAAGCCTACATGCAAAGGAGCAGATGGAGAAAAGAATAAAAAAATATGAGCAACGTCTCCGGGAACTTAAAGATGAAACAAAGTACAAGAATCTATGTTATCATTGGTGTCCCAGAAGGAGAAGAGAAGGGAAAAGGGGCAGAGGCAATATTAGAGGAAATAATCAATGAAAATTTCCCATCTCCTATGAAAGACATAAAATTACAGATCCAAGAAGTGCAGTGTACTCCAAACAGAATAGATCTGAATAGGCCTATGCCAAGAAAGTTAATAATCAGATTATCAAATGTCAAAGACAAAGAGAGAATCCTGAAAGCAGCAAAAGAAAAGCAATACATCACATACAAAGGAAGCTTACTAAGACTATGCGCAAATCTCTCAGAAGAAACCATGGAGGCAAGAAGGAAGTGGTGTGATATATTTAAGATACTGAAAGAGAAAAATCACCAACCAAGAATCCTATATACAGCAAAGCTGTCCTTCATATATGAGGGAGAGCTCAAAATATTTTCTGACAAGCAGACCATGAGAGACTTTGTGAACAAAACACCTACCCTACAGGAAATACTAAAGGGAGCACTACAGAGTGATAGGAGAAGACAGGAGTGCATGGTTTGGAACACAATTTTAGGAGATAGTCCAGCAATGTAAGTACACTGAACAAAGATAGCTATGTATATGGTTGAGAGAGGAAGGTTGGGAGCATGTGAGACAACAGAAGAAAGGAGGAAAGATAAAGACTGGGATTGTATAGCTTGGTGAAATCTAGAGTGTTCAGCAATTGTGATAAAATATACAAATATGTTCTTTTACAAGGGAGAACAAGCAAATGTCAGCCTTGCAAGATGTTAAAAATGGGGAGGCATTGAGTGAGGGATGCAATCAATGTAAACTAGAGACTATAACTAACAGAATCATTGTATTATGCTTCCTTTAATGTAACAAAGGCTATATACCAAGGTAAATGCAGATAAGAGGGGGAGATAGGGAAGGCATGTTACACACTTGACATTGGTGGTCTTGTCTGACTCTTTACCCTACTTTGATTTAAGGTTACTTTTCCTTTTGCTACTTCCTAGCTGTCATACTTTTCCTCTTTCTTTTCCCTCTCTACCTTCTTTGATGCTCTCTCCTGCCTTGTGGAAGAAATGTAGATGCCCTTATATAGATAGGGGTGAAGGTGGTGAACACATAAAGGTGTGACCATACAGAGAACCATCAATTGTTTACATAGGATGGAATATATGGTGTGTGAACAAAACCATATTAAAAAAAAAAATGGTTGATGACAAAACCTGAAGGGCAATATACTGAGTGAAATAAGGTCAAATATTGCAGGGTCTCACCGATAAGAACTAGTTATAGTATGTAAACTCATAGACATGAAATATTAGGTACCAAGATATAGGACGAGGCTTAAGAATGGGGAGTGGTTGCTTAGTATGAGCAGAATGTTCAACTAGGATGAACTTAAATGTTTGGAAATCAACAGAGGTGTCGGTAGCAAGATGAGAGAATAATTAACAGTGCCAAATGGTGCATGAATGAGGTGGGAACAGGAAGCTCAGAGTCATATATGTCACCAGAAGGAAAGTTGGAGGTCAAAAGATGGGAATGTATAAAACTGAATCCTATGGTGGGCAATGTCCATGATTAACTATACAAATATTAGAAAAGTCTTCCTTGAACCAGAACAATGTATGACAATACAACTAGAAGTTAATAATAGAGGGGTATATAGGGAAGAAATATATACCTATTGCAAACTATATACTACAGTTTGTAGTATTTCAACATTCTTTCATCAACAGTAACAGATGTACTATACCAACACTAAGAGTCAACAATTGAGAGGGGTTGGTTAGGGATATGGGAAGATTCGAGTTTCCTTTTCTTTTTCTTTCTTTCTTTTTTTCTTTTTTATTTTTTTTCCATCTTTCACTTTATTTCTTGTCTGGAGTAATGAAAAATTTCTAAAAATTGAACAAAAATTAAGTGTGGTGATGGATGCACAGCTGTATGAGGGTACCAGGGGCAACTGACTGTACACTTTGGATCTTTGGATAATTGTATGGTATCTGAACAATCCCAATAAAAATTTTAAAAATTAAAAAAAAATGCAGTCAATATCATCATTTACTCTGTATTCTAATTTACCTTAGTCCAAACTGTGTTGGTTTGAATCTAATACGTCCCCCACAAAAGCCATGTTATTTAATGCAATCTTTAGTTTCCTGCTTGTTATATAAATTTATTTTTATACTTCATCTATGTGGTAACATTTTTTTAAATTCAATTTTATTGAGATATAGTCACATACCATGCAGTCATAGAATGCATACAATCAATTGTTCACAGTACCATCACATAATTGTGTGTTCATCACCAAAATTAATTTTTGAACATTTCCATTACCACACACACAAAAATAATAAGAATAATGTAAAGTGAAAAAGAATAAATAAAGTAAAAAAGAACACTGGGTGCCTTTTTTTTTTTTGCCCCCATTTTGCTACTCATCCATCCATACACTGGACAAAGGGGAATGTGATCCACATGGCTTTCCCAATCACATTGTCATATGTGGTAATATTTTTACTCCATGATTATTTTAAATTCAATACTACTGAGATATATTCAGAAACCATACAGTCATCCACAGTATACAATCAATTGTTCACAGTATCATACCCACAATTTTTGAACATTTTCATTACCTAACAAAAAAATAAGAATAAAAATTAAAGTAAAAAAGAACACTGAAAACATTCCATACATCCCATACCTCCATATTATTCATTTACTTTTTATCCTAATTTTTCTATTCATCTGTCCATACATTCTATGAACGTAGTGGGAGCCACAAGTTTTTCACAATCACACAGTCACACAGTGTAAGCTATGCAGTTATACAATCATCTTCAAGAACCAAGTCTACTGAGTTGCAGTTCAACAGTTTCAGGTATTCCTTTCTAGCTATTCCAATACATTGAAAACTAAAAGGAACATCTCTATAATGCATAAGAATAAACTCCAGAATGACCTCTTGACTCTAATGACATCTGAGCAACAAAAGAGGTTATCTGGGGGTGACTCTTAGGTACAATTATAAGTATGCTTAGCCTTTCCTTTGCAGTAACAAACTTCATAAGGGCAAGCACCAAGATCAAGGGCTCAGCCTTCTAAATTTGTAGTTCCCAATGCTTGTGAGAATATCAGTAATTCCCCAAGCGGGGAAGTTTAATATTTCCACATTTTCCCCTAGGCCCTCAAGGGAGCTTTGCAAATACATTTTTGTTCTCTGCCCAAATTACTCTGGTATGTACTGGGGCTTCACATTAACTTGTACAACTGACCAGATTTCACTCAGTATTCAAAGTTCCATGTAATTATTTTCTTTGAATAAACTGACCACTTAAATTATATAGTATGCTACAAAATACATATATAAATTTTGCACTGAATAAACATCTCTTCTTTTGGTCTCACACAGAAGTTGAAGTTTTAAAACATGGCCAATATTATCCTTTGCCCTTTAGTCTGATTTACCTTAGTTTTAACAAAGTCCATTTCATTCATATCTCTAATTGAAGTATGATCTCTTTTTCAGACTCTTTAACATTTGCTATATAGGATAAGATTGACATTCAGAGCTACTGGATTCTGGCTCTGAGTTTCAGGTGTTGCACAGATACCCAAAGTTCCAGGGACTGACCAGGTTATACACAAAGAGATCAGCATCTTGTAATTTAGAGACAGCCATTCCAACACAGGAATAGATGTAACTGCTGTAAGAGCCTACAATCTAGAAACTTTTACAATAACCCTTCCCAGTATTGTACTATCCATTTCTGTCAATCCTTTTGAACATTCTGTACTCCTTCAGCATCAAATGCCTGATATTTACCCTCTTTCTACCTCCTGATGTTTTCATTTCTACACTATTCTCCTGACCTCTCTCTCCTGTCTTTAACTATCTGTCTATAGCACTTGCTTTAGTATATCTTGTAGAGAAGATCTCCTTTTCACTAACTCTCTAGGGTCTGTTTATCTCTAAATATTTTAAACTCTGCCTCATTTTTGAAGAATAGTTTTGCCAGATACAAGATTCATGGTTGGCAGTTTTTTTTCTTTCAGTATCTTGAATATATCAAGCCACTGCCTTCTTTCCTCCATGGTTTCTGCTGGAAGATCTGCACTTAGTCTTATCAAGCTTCACTTGTATGTGATGAATTGCTTTTCTCTTGCTGCTTTCAGGATTCTTTCTTTGTCTTTGACATTTGCCAATCTGATTAGTAAGTGTCTTTGAGTAGGTCTATTTGGATGAATTCTGCTTGGGGTATGCTGTGCTTCTGGGTCATGTAATTTTCTGTCCTTCATCAGAGTTGGGAAATTTTCATTATTTCCTCTATTATTGTTTCTGCTCCCTTTCCCTACTCTCCTTCTTCTGGAACACCTATAAGACATATATTCATGTGCTTCATGTTGTCATTCAGCTCCCTGAGACTGCTCTTATTATTCCTTTCTTTTCCCTATCTGCTCTTTTGCTTGTAGGATACAGATACTATGTCCTCTAGTTCACTAATCCTTTCTTCTACCTATTCAAATCTGTTGTATGTCCCCATTGTGTTTTTCTTCTCTTCTATTGTGCCTTTCATTCCCATATGTTCTGCCATTTGTTTATTCAAGCTTTCAAGTTCTTCTGTATGGACACCTTGTGTCTTCTCTATATTCTGCAACTCTTTTGCCACATTTTCCTTCAAATCTTTGAATTGATTTAGAAGATTTGTTTGAACATCTAATTTAGTTTTTTTCAACTCCTGTATTTTAGTTTAGGTGTTAGTTTGTTCCTTTGACTGGGTCCTATCCTTATGCTTTCTAGTACAAGTTGATTTTTTTGATGGTGCCTAGACATCTGATTTCCTTGATTAGTATAATCTGGAGGTTGTTTTCTCCTTTTTACTTAGGGTTTTTTCTTGTTGCTATTGTTAGTTAGTTTTTTTCTCTATCTGTTGTTTGAAATTCAGTTCAACTTATTCTATACCTCTAGCATAGCTTCTGTTTAACTGATCAGAATTTCTCAGCTCTTATATTCTAGTTTGCTAATGATGCTGGGATGCAAACACCAGAAATGGATTGGCTTTTATAAAAGGGGGGTTATTTGGTTACACAGTTACAGTCTTAAGGCCATAAAGTGTCCAAGGTAACACATCAGCAATTGGGTACCATCACTGGAGCATGGGTAATGGTGTCTGGAAAACCTATGTTAGCTGGGAAGTCACATGGCCAGCATCTGCTCCAGAGTTCTGGTTTCAAAATGGCTTTCTCCCAGGGTGTTCCTCTCTAGGCTTCAGCTCCTCAAAATGTCACTCTTGGTTGCTCTTGGGGCATCAGTCCTCTCTTAGCTTCTCCAGAGCAACAGTCTGCTTTCAAAGTCTTTCTCCAAAATGTCTCTGTAAACTGAAGCTCCTCTATCAATTCCAGTGTGTTCTTCAAAGTGTCCCTCTTGGCTGTAGCTCCTCTTCAAAATGTCACTCTCAGTTGCTCTTCAAAATGTCACTCACAGCTGCACTGAGTTCCTTTTTTTTGTCAGCTCATTTATATGGCTCCAGTGATTTAATTTAGACCCACCTCAAATGTGTGGGGTAACACCTCTGTGGAAATTATCCAATCAGAGTCACCATGCACAGTTCTGTGGGGTGCATTTCCACAGAAACCCTCAAAGAATTACAATTTAATCAACACTAATACATATTCCCACACAAGATTACATCAAAGATAATGGTGTTTTAGGAGACATAATACATTCAAACCAGCATATCTTGTTTTTCTGGTTTCTGCCCTACCTATATGGAAGTTATTATTATTATTTTTTAAGAGTTTCTCCCCATATAGGATCTACCTCACCCCAGTCAGATTTTCCCAGGGCACAGGTAGAGGCTATAATCAGTATTAGTCCCAGACCCAGGGCACAGGTAGAGCGTATAATCAGTATCAATTTTCCATCAGGAAGGCACCCTGAAGGTTGCCACTCTTTCCTGTGAAACCTTTTGATTCTGTGATTTTACAGTCCTCCTCAGCAGATGGCACTTGTCACCCTGCAGCTCCCTACTGGAGTAAAGTGGTGGTGCCTTTAATTCTCAGCAGACCCTGTCTCTGTCAGTGGTATCATTGAGACAGAGGCTGAGGTAGAGAGTGGGTTAAGCTGTTTATGTTTTCTATTCCCTGGGGTCTGAGTTCTCTGAACGACAGCTGCCACTTGTGCTGGGACCTGCCTCACCCCCTTTCTTTGGGAAGATATGCCATTCAGGAATTATCTCCTTCACCTAACTAGTTACTTTCTCTATCAGACATAAATTAACTCCACTCTTGCCTGAGACAGTCTTGACAATTTTAAAACCTGCTTCTTTCTTTATGGTAAAAAGCGAAAAAAAAAAAAATCCTTTTCAGAGTTGGTCCCCCTAGGTTTGTCAGTCAAGAACTGGAGTTGGTACCCAGCAATATGTGCCTCTTTTCTTGGGGCACATCCCTTTTCCAGTGTTCTTATCTCATCCAACTCCAAAAGCATCTGTTTTCTTTTATTCTTCAGTCCTGCATCCTCTCTACAGGGGAGCTACCTCTGGGTTCCTTTCATGCTTGCTCTGGGTATATTTGTATCTGGAGCTTGTATTCAGAAGTCTGAATTTATCACTTAAATCCACAACTGGAGCTTACTTGAGCTCTTCTTCTCTTAGTCCTAGTAAAGACTGCTTTTTCCCCTTAGGAAGTGACTCCAAAACAGTTTGCCATGCTAGCTGGGGAGAAGTGCCAGCCTTCAAAATTGGGAGACTTACTTACAGTTCTATGCTGCCATCTCAGCCCTTCCACCCATTCCAGACAGGTGAACAATATGGATCTGGTCACAGAAGTCCCCAAAGCATTTGTTACAGGCATTTCTTTGTTATTTAGTAGCTGCCTTAGAGGACTAACTAAATTCCACACCGCCTATGCTGCCATCTTGCCCTGCCTCCCAATTGACTGTCTTTTAATCAATAGAATATAGTTGAGGGGATGACATGTCAATTTTGAGATTTGATCATGAAAATATGGTGGCTTCCATCTTGGGCACTCTTTCTTATCTTGGTTGCTTACTCTAAGGCATTCTCCTTGCCATTTTGTGTTCTACCCCATAGAGAGGACCAAGCAGCAAAGAAATAGGCAGCATTGAATTGAGACCTGTCAACAATCACATATGTGAGCTTGGATGCTCTTCCAGTTGAACCTGCAGATAACTGCAACCCAAGCCAACAGCTTAACTGAGAAACCAGGAGCCAGCACCACACAGCTAAGCTATAACTGGATTACTGACCCATAGAAATTGTGAGTAAATGCTTGTTTATTTGTTTATTGGTTTGTTTGTTTTAAATTCAGTATTTTAGTGGCAATAAATATCTAATAGAGATTTGGGTACCTGGAATCAGGATGCTGCTGTAACCTATAATTTTAAGTGGTGGCAATGGCTTTGGGACCAGGCAGAAGGCATGGAGGATAGTGTTAGTGAAAGTTTAAAAAACCTTGAACACATATTCATAGAAATTTGTATTTCAAGGCATCTTCAATGAGTGAGGAAATATCATAAACTGAAGGAAAGTGGATTGTAGGAGAAATTTAGGAAATAGTTTCCTCTGCAATCATGTGGAAAGAGGAAAAATGTGTCCAATGATCTACGTGATATACCTAAGGAGATTTCAACGTAGAGTGTTGAAGGCTCTGCCTGGTTTATTCTTGCTATTTATAGTAAAATATAATTTGAAAAAATTAGGTACTAAAACTTGGTGCTAAAATTAAAGAAAGTCTTCTAGGAAAGATCAAGTCCAGGGCACTGGCAGACAAATATAATATGCAGATGAAGCTGAAGGTGTAACTGTAAAACCTTTTCTTAAGATACTAAAAAGATGAAAGGGGGTGTCCTAGAGAATTTTTCAGTCACTTAAAAGGCCCTTTAAAGACATTAATGATGAGTCTATGAGACCCTCTCAAACTATAATGTCTCTATGAAGCTTAAGGAGTTGCCCCTCCAGCCTTCTCCACAGAAATCAAAGGAGAGGATCTACTTATATCTAGAAGAATTCTTGGTGTCTCTTTTGTCTAATGGATTGAACCCCAAGACATTCACAAAGACCTGCAAAGCCCTTTCAACATTTATTTATGCAGACACATCTCCAGATTGCAATTAAAAAGAGGCATTTGCATCCCCAAACTTCTACAAGCTGGAAGTAGGCTGTGAAAACTACTCAATTGCAAACATATGCCAACTTTTATAAGAAAGGAAAAATGGCTCTTATGACAGAACCAAGAGGATGTCACTCAGTCTGTCACTGAGATGAACACACCCCTCCTGCAGATGAACTACATTCCCTTGAGAGATGCTCACCTAGAATCACCCAGTCATGTCACACCAGATTTCTTACTTTAAGAAACTGAGATAATAAAAGTCTGTTGTTTGAAATGGTTACATTTTGCAATAATCAATGAATTGCTTGTAGAGAGGAAGAAGTGAATATTAAACAACATATTTGTATAGTGGGAGTTTATAGGAGAACCGATAGTATTAGTTGTGGGATTGATCTTGGTTAAGAGACATGAAACTTCTTTACTGAGATGAAAAGGAAATAATGTAGATTATTAATTTGGGGTAGTTAATTATCTCTATTTTCTTGAGAAAGTAGGAGATTAGCTCTTATGCTCAGAATGATGAATTTTATTTTGAATAACATAAATTTAAAGGGAGTTTTGGAATGATTAAGCTAGAGACATATAGAAAAATGTCAGAAAGTACATATGGCAAGACATGAATTAGGGCCTGTTTAGTTTCCTAGGCTGCTCAAGCAAATACCATGACATGGGTTTGGTTAAAAAATGGGAATTTATTTCATTATGATTTTTGAGGCTAAAAGAAAGTCCATATCAAGGAATTCCCAAGGTGATCCTTTCTCCCTGAACTGTGGCATTCTGGAACTGGCTGTGGGCAATCCTTTTTCTTAGTTTGTCACTTGGCAAGGCATATGGCAACTTCTACAGATCCCTCGCTCTCTTATGAATTCCACTGATGTCGTTTCTGGCTGCTGTCTCTGTGGAATTCTCTCTCTGTGTTTGAATGTCATTCAGTTGTAAAGCACTCCATTAATAGGATTAAGACTCATTCTGATTGAGGTGGGACACACCTTAACTGAAGTAACCTCATCAAAAGGTCATATTTACAATGGGCTCACAACCACTGGAATGGATTAACTTTAAGAACATGTTTTCTGGAATACATACAACTTCAGCTTTAAGGTTTGACATTTTTATTGGGGGATGGGCAGAGTAGAGGCATAAGGATGAATGGCTTAGGTCTAGGAACACAGAGAAACAATGTTTTAATTGACTTATTGATTTTTCAGGGTAAGCATCAAGAAGAATAAGGCTTAAAGATTTTTGGATATTGTCAAGCAAATATTGAAACTATGACCACAGGAACTATAGCGAATAATAAAATGCATGAATCCAAAAGAGGTCAGGCAGACTAGAAAAAATGTTGAACTTTAACATCTGATGTCTTTGGCTCAGGGTAACAAAGCTAGAAGAAAAATAATGTGGTTTGAGAATGAGACTTTGAAGGTCAGGTGTCCACAGATTGAGGTATATGGTTTTGTCATTACAATACATGATGAAGAAAGAAAAAATAAATAAAGTCAGGGATAAGGTATTATCTGAGGCATAGGTTTTGTGGGAATTGGCAGGGGTAATTAAAGATTTGAGAGTTGTGTCAAATGCTATAGAGGGATGACAAATCAAAGAGATTAAAAAATGTATCAATTAATAAATCTGAGATATTTTAGCTACCCTGCAAATATATACACAAGAAGCATACTTCTGGAAAAATAGTTCTGTGAATAATAAGTAAATGAGACAGTCTAGATACAAAAACATCCATATTTCATTATAATTTCTTGGCCTAAGAGAAAGCAGAAAAACAATTAGTGTCATAAATGATATTAATTTGTTATAAAAAAGCCCAAAGTACCTTTTTTTCTGTATCTTTTGCTAATCCTAATAATATATTTATTTTGAAATATATTTAAATATGTTTTATTATTACAAAAGTAATAAAGAGGGTGTAGAGGTAAGATTGCAGAGTAGAGAGCTCGAGGAGTCAGTTTGTCATCCAAGGCAGCTAATAAACAGCCAAGAACTGTCTGAAGCAACTGTTTGGGGATTCCAGAGACAAGAAAAACACTACACAGCATTGAGGAAGAAAGTAGAACTCTCCATGCTGCAGAGGCTGGTGCCCATCCCCCACTCTTGTGGCAGGTTGCCTCAGGATCCAGTTCCTAGCTGGAAATAAAAGTCCTTTTCTCCAAGCACAGGGGGTATCACAGCAAGCATCAATCACAGCTTTTTTTTTTAAGTGAACTCAAATCACTGCATCCTAGCTTTGAGGTCAGCTATAGTCTCACCCAGCCCAGGACAGAAAGTAGCCAACGGCCTTTGTTTCAACCTTGCCCCTATAAAGGGAGGAAGATGGGGTGATTTGGAGACAGAGTGCCTTCTCAGGACTGTGAGGAACAGTTTGCTGAAGGATGGCTTTTACCCCCAAAGTGGGTGGGGCACAGTCCAGCCCTGTTCATGGCTTCTGATTAGTGAATTCAGATTGCTAGGTCCCAGCTTTGAGCAACAGTTCCAACACACTGAAGATAAAAATGGTTGCAGCATGTTTCAACCATGCCCCTGATAGGAGCAGAGTCCGTTGAGACTTAATGGCATGGTAACATCATAGGATTGTGGACTAAAGAACACCATCTGCTGGGCAGCCAGGAAAGCACAGATTTGCAGAGCCATCAAAGAGAAGTTTGGAGTCCTTCTGAGTCTCCACCCAGGGCACTTTGGGACAGATGTATGCCACCTTCATGTTTTGTTTGGGAAAAACTGACTTAGGACATCCTCTCCAGGATGACCCTCTCATAAGAATTTGCCCTAGCAAAAGCAGTTAGAAACAACAAAAGGAGTGCTAAAACAGTATAAAGGCAAAAAAAAAAAAAAAGGAAAAAAAAATAGATCAGATAAATATTCCTGGAGAATGAAATGGGAAAAGAAGCTTTCTCTTGTGGCTTGAAATAATTGCACAAAGCATGCAACCTCAAATATAGTACCGTATATCCAGGGCAAGAATCAGATGACTAAGAACTGAAACAATCTGATCAGTTAAACACAAGTTAAGATTAGATGAACCAAGTGTGAAAGAAGAGACTTAAGGCAAAGCCATTCAACAACAAAACCCCAGGTAAGAAAGAGAAACTGACCTCCAGTGAAAACTCAAGCAGATGCCTAGACACCAGTAAAAAATTACAAGCAATGCTAGGAAGTCAGAAGATATGGCCCAGTCAAATGAATAATTTAAAAATTTAATTGAGGTGGAATTTGGAACAGCTAATCAAAAATGTGCAAACAAATCAAGGTCATGAAGGAAAATATGGCTAAAGAGATAAAAGATATTAAGAAGACACTGTGTGACCACAAAAAAGAATTTGAAAATAAAAAAAAAAGAAACATAACAGAAGTGATGGCAATAAAAGACACAATACAAGAGATTAAAAATATATCACAGGCATATAGCGTCAGATTTGAATAGGCAAAAGAAAGAATCATTAAGCTAGAAGACAGTAGTTGAAATCTTATAGACAGAACAGACAGAGAAAATGAGAAAATTTGAGCAGAGCCTCAGGGATGTGAATGACAGAAAAAAAGCTCACAAACATATGTATCATGTGTTTCACAGAATGTGAAGAGTATGGAAAAGGGGAAGAAAAAATATTGGAGGAAATAATGGCTTAAAATTTCCCAACTCTTAAGAAGGGCATAAAAGCCTATGTTTAAGAAGTGCAACATACTCTAAACAGAATAAAACCTTATATAGACCTACTCCAAGATACATACTAATGAGAATATCAAATGCCAAAGATAAGGAGAGAATCCTGGAGAGGCAAGAGAAAAGTGGTTCATCACGTACAAGAGAAAAACAGTAAGGCTAATTTCTTATCAGAAACCAGGGAAGCAAGATGGCAGTGGCATGACATATTTAAAATACTGAAAGAGAAAAACTGCTAGCCCCAAATTCTTTATCTGGCAAAACTATCCTTCAAAAATGAGAAATGAGGGAGAGTTTAAAATATTCACAGATAAACAGAAACAGAGTTTATCAACAAGAGACCTGTCCTTACAAGAAATACCAAAGAGAGTTCTGCAGGCTGAAAGGAAAAGATAGGAAAGAGAGGTATGGATGAGAATGTAGAAATGATTATCAACAAAAGAGTAAAAAGAGAGAAAAATTAAGATCTGACATATCAAACCAAAGGATAAAATGATTGATGTTAGCACTGCCTATACAGTAATAACATTGAATATTAAGGGATTGAACCCTCCAGTCAAAAGACACAGAATGCCAGAATGGATTTAGAAAAAAAGAAATCCATCTATATGCTGGATTTAAGAATCTCACCTTAAATCCAAGGACACAATTATGTTGAAAATGAAAGACTGAAAAAAAATATTGCACGAACATAGTAACCAGAAAAGAAAGTATAGTAGCTATACCAATATTGGATAAAATATACTTTTTTAAATCATATTTTTTTATTGTAGAATATGACATATATACATAGAAGTCATAAGTTCCAAGTGCAATTTAACAAGTAGTTAGAGAGTAAATTTCAAAGAATATTATATGTTACAGTTCCACAGTTTCATTCATTTCCTTAATGTGAAATACAACATATATACAAAAATGTAATATCTTTCATAGTATGATTTAACAAGTAGTTATATAGGAAATTTACAAAGTTGTTATGAGTTACAGTATGCAAAATTGTTATAAGAGACAAAGAAAGACCATTTCTATTAATAAAAGGGGCAATCCATAAACAAGAAAAACAATCATAAATATTTATTCACCTAACCAGAGTGCCCCCAATAAATGAGGTAAACACCGGCAAAATTGAAGACATAAAAAGATGTATCTGCAATAATAGTTGGAGACTTCAATACACCACTCTCATCAATAGATGGGACATCTAAACAAAGAATAAATAAGGAAACAGAGAACTTGAAAATATGATAAATGAACTAGATCTAATGACATATATAGAACATTACACCCCAAAATGTGGTATATACATTCTTCTCAAGTGCTCATGGATCATTCTCCAGTATAGACCACATGATGTGTCACAAAACAAGCCTCAATAATTTTAAAATGATTGAAATTATACAAAGCACTCTTTCTGAACATAATGGAATGAAGCTAAAAATCAATAACAGAGGAAGAACAAGTAAATTCACAAATATATGGCACATTCTTAATCAGTGGGTAAAAGAAGAAATTTCAAGGGAAATCAGTAAATATCTAGAGATGAATGAGAATGAGAGCACAATATATCAAAATTTAGGATGCAGTGGATGTAGTGCTGAGAGGGAACTTTTTAGCCCCAAGCACTTACATTAAAAAGGCAGAAAGAGCTAAAGTCAAAGACATACAGCACACCTGGAAGAACTAGAAAAAGAACAGCAAACTATTCCCAAAGCAAGCAGAAGGAAAGAAATAACAAAGGGTAGTCCAGAGCAAAAATAAATGAAACTGAGAATAATACAACAGTAGAATCAACAAAGCCAAAAATTGTTCTTTGAGAAGATCGATAAAATTGACAAATCCTTAGCTAGACTGACAAAGAATAAAAGAGAGAAGAGGCAAATAAATAAGATCAGAAATGAGATTGGGACATTACTACTCAACTCACAGAAATAAAAGGGATCATAAGAGGATACTATGAACAATGGTATACGAAGAAATTGGACAGTTTATATGAGATGGACAAATTGCTAGAAACACATGAATAACCTATACTGACTCTAGAAGAAATAGAAGACCTCAACAAACCAATTATATTTAAAGAGATTGAATGAGTCATCAAATAACTCCTAACAAAGGAAAGCCAGGACAAGATGGTTTCACAGGTTAATTTTACCAATCTTTCCAAGATGACTTAATAACAATCCTGCTCAAACTCTTCCAAAAATCTTTAGAGGAGGGAATACTACCTAACTCATTCTATGAAGCTAAAATTGCCCTAATACCAAAGCCAGATAAATATACTACAAGCAAGGAAATTTAAAGACGACTTTCTCTAATGAATATAGATGCAAAAATCCTCAAGAAAATACAAGCCAATTGAATCCAGTGGCACAGTAAAATAATTATAAACTGTGATCAAGTGGTATTTATTCCAGGCATGCAAGGGTGGTTCAACACATGAAAATGCATTACATTAACAAATCAAAGAGGAAAACCCATATGATCATTTCAAAGACACAGAAAAGGCATTGGACAAAATCCAGAATCCTTTCCTCATAAAAGCACTCTGAACAATAGGAATAGAAGGAAACTTCCTCAACATGATAAAGGGCATATATGAATATCCACAGCTAGCATCATGCTCAATGGCAAACGATTGAAAGTTTTCCCTCTAAGACCAGGAAAAACATGAGGATTCCCACTGTCCCCATTGTTATTTAACATTGTGCTAGAAGTTCCAGCTAGAGCAGTTAGGTGAGAAAAAGAAATAAAGCACATCCAAATTGGAAAGGAAGAAGTAAAACTATTTGCAGATGTTCCTATATATAGAAAATCCCCAAAAATCTACAACAAAGCTACAAGAGTTACTAAACAAGTTCAGCAGATGGGCAGGACACAAGATCAACATGTGAAAATCAGTAGTTTTTCTATACACTACTAATGAGCAATCTGAGGAGGAAATCAAGAAAAGCATTCCATTTACAATAGCAACTAAAAGAATCAAATGTCTAGGAATAAATTTAAGGAGGGATGTAAAGGAACTATACACAGAAAACTATAAAGCATTGCTGAAAGAAATCAAAGAATATCCAAATAAATGGAAGGACATTCTATGTTCTTATATTGGAAGACTAAATATCAATAAAATGCTAATTCTGCCCAAATTGATTTACAGATTCAATAAAATACCAATTCTGCTTTATAGAAATGGAAAAGTCAATTACTAAATTTATTTGGAAGGGGAAGGGGCCCTGAAAAGCCAAAAAATGTTGTAAAAGAATAAAGTTCAAGGACTCACATTTCCTGACTTTAAAGCATATTTCAAAGCTACAGTGGTCAAAACAGCATTCTATTGTCATAAATATAAATATATTGACCACTGGAATAAAATTGAGAGTTCAAAAATAGACCTTCATAGCTATGGTCAATTGATTTTTGATGAGGCTGACAAGCCCACCCAACTTGGAAAGAATAGTCTTTTCATTAAATGGTCCTGGGTGAACTGGATATCTATATCCAAAACAATGTAAAAGGATCTCTATCTCACACCTTATATAAGAATTAACCCAAAATGTATGAAAGACCTAAATATAAGAGCCAGAACCATATAACTCCTAAAAGAAAATGTAGGGAAGCATCTTCAGGATCTTGTAGTAAGCAATGTTTTCTTAAACTTCACACTCAAGGCACAAGCAGTGAAATAAAAAAATAGCTAAATTGGGCCTCCTTCTAATTAAACACTTGTATTTCAAAGAACTTTGTCAAAAAAGTGAAAGGCAGCCTACTCAATGGGAGAAAATATTTGGAAATCCAATATCTGATAAGGGTTTAATATTCAGAATAAATTAAGAAATCCTGCAACTCAACAATAAAAAGGCAACCCAATTAAAAAATGTGCAAAAGACTTGAATGGACATTTTTTCCAAAGAGGAAATACACATGACTAAAAAGCACATTAACAGATGCTCAACATCACTATTAGGTAAATGCAAATCAAAACCACAATGAGATATAGTTTCACACCTACTAGAATGGCCACTATCACAATAGCACACAACTACAGGTGCTGGAGAGGATGTGGAAAAAGAGGAACACTTGTTCACTGTGATGGGAATGTAAAATCGTGCAGCCACTGTGAAAGACAGATTGGTGGTTCCTCAGGAAGCTAAATGTGGACTTGCCATATGATCCAGCAATCCCACTCCTAGGTATACACCCAGAAGAACTGAAAGCAGGGACTTGAATGGACATTTGCACACCGATGTTCATAGAGGCACTATTCACAGTTGCCACAAGATGGAAACAACCCAAGTGTCCATTAATCAATGAATGGATAAACAAAATGAGGTATATACATACAATGGAATATTATTCAGCACTAAGGAGGAATAAAGTCCTGCTGCATGCAACAACATGGATGAATCTTTTGAGGACATTATGTTGAGTGAAATAAGTCAGGCACAAAAGGACAAATATTATATGATCTCATTAATATGAACTAGATATAAAAGCCAACTCCTAGAGTTAAAATATAGAATACGTATTACCAGGAGATAGAATGAAGGTGAAAAATGGGGAAAGGATGCTTAATTTATGCAGAATTTTAAGTTAGGTTGATTGTAAATGTGTGGAAATGGATAGCAGTGATGGGAGCACATATTTTGCATATAATTACCAGCACTGAATTATGTGTGAGATCATGGTTAAAAGGGAAGTTTAAGATAGGAAATTGTTGCTAGAATGAAAGCTAAAGGGTAAAACATTAGAGTGTATAATACAAGGAACACTGTTGTGGACAATGATGATGGTTAATAGTACAAATATAAGAATGTTCTTTCATGAAATAGAACAAATATACATCACTATTAAAAGTGCTAATAAGAGGCTGGTTACTGGAAAAAATACACCTAATGTAAACTATAGACTAACATTAACAGTAATATTTTAATATTCTTTCATCAATTGTAGCAAAAGTACCTCACCAATGCTGTCAGTAATAAGGGGCTTAAAGAATATGGGCTTTTTTTTTCTTTTTTGAGTAATGAAAATGTTCTAAAATTGTTGTGATGAATTCATAACTCTTTGATTATACTCTGAGCCAGTGATTGTACACTTTGGATGAATTGTATAGTACATGAATATATCTCAATAAAACTGTTTTAAAAACAATACAGAACCACAGAGAATTTGGAAAATGAAGACAAATTTTAATACAACAATTAATATCATCTACAATTGCATAATTCAGAGATAAAATTTTCTTGATTTTATGAAATAATTTCTTTCAGCCTTTTATGTGCTTATGAACTTAAACACAGAAATGCAAATGTGCAAACAAATTATTATTATACATGCAGTCTGATACCCTGCTTTTCACTTCAATCTTCTATATCTAATGCAAAAGAGGACTCTTGTTGTCTACTCAAACCAGAATCATACAGAAAAGGGAATTCTGGGAAATCTACTTCAGCCTAGCAAAGTTGACATATCACAAAGCCATCACCAAGGTCTTTTCTTTGAGAATATTACTATGTTCTCAAAATTATTACTTTCTTGCATAATGCTTATCTTCTGTGACTTCCATTTTGGTTTAAGGGAAGCAAATATTTGATGACACATCAGAAATAATATGAGTGCAGAATCTTTTTAGACTTTTCTTTTTATAATATATTGTCCAATCAGATATATTTGTCTTGCCCCCTGCCCCCTCAAAAAAAGACAGCAAAGAAAATTAAAATTTTGATTGTGTTAAGTTGGGGAAGTAAAGCTCAATTGGCAGAGTTTCTGTTTGGTGGGATAGGAAAGTTGTGGTAACAGATGATGGTACTGGTAACACAAAATTGTGAATGTAATTCACTCCACTGAATTGTGTGGTTAAAATGGGAAATTTTAGGTTGTATATCTGTTACCAGAAATAAAGAAAAAAAAGAAACAAACAAACAAACAAACAAAAAAAAAACAGAGAATGGTACCACACAAACAGTGAACACTAATGTAAACTGCTTTTCTGGTTTGCTAAAGCTGCCAAATGCAATATACCAGAAATGAATTGGCTTTTACAATAGGGGCTTATTAGTTCACAAATTTACAGTTCTAAGGCCATGAAAATATCTCAATTACGGAACCAACAGGACAATACCTTCTCTGAAGAAAGGCCTATGGCATCTGGGGTTCCTATGTCACATGGGAAGGCACATGGCAAGAGTCTGCTGGTCCTCTCCTGAGTTTTGCTTCTGGTTTATATAGCTTTCTCCCAAACATCTCTGGGTTTCTGTCTTAGCCTCTCTTTTAGCTTCTCCTGCGGGCAAACCCTGGATGACATATCTTAGCTTCTCTCCAAAATGTCTCTCAGCTTCTCTGAGTGCTCTGTCTCTGTCTCTGTCTCTCTCTCTCTCCCTGACCTCTATTAAAGGACTCCAGTAAAGGATTAAGACCCACCTTGAATGGGCAGGGTCATGTCTCCATGGAAACAATCAAATCAAAAGGTCCATCCCACAATAAGTCTGCCCCTACAAGATTGGATTAAAGGAACATAGTCTTTTATGGGGTACATAACAGATTCAAACCAGCATAACTATGGCCTATAGTTAATAATAAAATTATGATAATATTGTTCCATCAAGTGTAACAAAGTCACAACACTAATGCAAAATGTTAATTATAGGGAAAACTGTGTTTGAGGGGATATATGGAAATTCTGTACTTTCTACATGATCTTTCTGTAAACCTATAACTTTGCTAATAAAAAAAAATGAGGAAAAAAGTAATCAAGTTTGTTTTCACAGAGACAACAATAATCTTTCTTTTTTCATTTGCATTTCATCAGCCTTTTGATAGTTGAATGAAATAATTATAATGAAATGAACAAGCAGTCTAAACAGATTTGGGAACAAAATAATACAATATTGTTAGGCATGCAACTCTCTGGTGGGAGGAGAAGTTCATGACCATAATTGAGAGTAACCTATTAATCACTAATTTTCATGCTGCCTTGGGCAACCATGGGCAACATATTTTATGAAGAAAATGGAGACATTAATTAGTGTGCTGAATCTGTTAGAGATCTGTCAATAAAACAGTAACTCCAAATTTACATGAAATTCCATAACATATATACAGATGCATGTTTAAACATACATTTACATATATAAATACACATACATATTTAAGTACACACATATGCATGCGTATATGTAGGTAGATAATTGGTAGATAAATAGAAAGATAGATCGATAGATAGATAAATAGATATAAACAGATGATAAAATTAAAAAGAAAGACCCTGGATTATATGTATATCTAAATGCAGTGTAGTTGGCTCATATCAGCTTACAAAAATCAATCATGAGCATCTTTTACCAAATCTGCATTAAATAACATCATGTTGTTAGCTTGAAATAAGTAATGGTAAGACTATACCATGAAATTGATAAACACACAAAAATGGGGCTCTGACAGAGGTAGTTACAGGAGGGGTGAAGTGAGTTTTTAAATATTTACTAGCACACCCAAGCCAGTTATATATACCACACCTGGTCACACACATTATTTTATATTTAGCTATTTTAGAACTTTTGAAGTATATATGACATATTTCAATATTTTAAACCACTCCATTGTAAACTATATAATTGGGTCTAAGATATAAATTTTGTCATATTTTATGCCTCTGAAGTTCACATGTGGCCCATAATTGATAGCATTTTATAATTTATTTGACTTTCCCCACCCCTGGTGTTGTATAAATAATGGTATGTCTTATGATCAGCAGTGTCTTGTACTTGATATGTTTTATGCAATAGGACACATATAGCCTATACTCAGTTATTCTGTTTTCACTGAATTTTAGTAGGTTTTCATTTTTTGCCATTGCTAACAATGCTATACTAAACATATTATTAGTACATATGTTTTCGTGCATGTGAGAATATATCTGAAGGATAGATTTTAGCAAGTATATTGAAAGAATTACAATTAGTAATTCAAGAGTATTTCTACTTTAAGTCTTGTTAGATAATGTCGATTTATGGTCTGAAAAAATACCATCAAACACTCTTGCAACAGCAGGAATTAACAAAATTTAATTTCTATGCAAAAATATTGTTTTAATGATATTTATTTATTACTTACTGTCCGGCGCTGCCCCGCTCGGTCCCCGGTTCCCGGCCGGCGAGGGGAAACAGGGAAGGAGAGAGAGAGATGCAGACTGCGCGAACTAACCTGGTCATGAATCACGACTCGAACCACACGGCAGTTGTGAAAGCAAGCCCTTTACTACAGCTAGATGAACATTCTGTGTTACTGGTTCCCACACGGGGCACGACGCCTCGTGGGAGAGCAGCCTCGATGTGGCCGTCAGGCACGGCTCCTTGTGGGCTGTCTCACCCTACCCCGTCCGGGTAAGACCTTTTATACACAATTAACAACCAATAAGCTTCTAGGCTAGTATCGCGTATACAGGATTTCGATTGGTAGGAGCGGGTGGCGGATACATGCGTCACTATGCGGAAACAGGATGCAGGTGCCATCTTGGCTCACTCGATGGGCGGGGGTAACTCTAGAGCAGGCTGCAGCGCATACGCTAGGCCCGATTCGGGAGGCGGCTTTCCACATCTCCCCCTTTCTTATTTATTTTTGACCCAGTGTCTCCAGTGATGAGCGTGCTCCCGTGAACCCAAATGGTTCACAACCTCTTTGGTGCTTTGGGGAGTCTGGACTAGGCCTCAGCCATCCAGCGGCGGAGCCTCTAGCACCAACCAGAATGCTCACGTCATATGGAGACCGGAGAGTCCGTAAGCTGGAAGCAACGTGACTCTCCCTGCAGTGCTTTGCCTGGCAACTGGGGAACAACGACGGGGGCAGGAACAGCAGTAACCAGAGTCGGGGGTGTCACTAGGTGTCTCTGTGCAATGGCTAGGGTCCAGTCTGGCCACAACTAGGACTCTGCCCTAGAGACCCACCTGAGACAAAATTATGACTACTGGTGTCGCCTTTTACACCCGAGAAACAGCCATGCGATTCGCTACAAATTTTGCTCCAAAGCGCCCCACCTGAGGCGACCAGGAAGGGGTATGGTTAATAAATCGGTCACTATCGGGGGTAACAGAGGTGGGAGTCATAGCCATCATAGTGGTAACACGCAATTGCTGCTGCGCTTGAAACAGGCGTTCTAGCAAACATTTAACAACGACTAATCCCACCAATAATCCCACTGCAATGAGGATCCAATTAGTTAAATTGGGCCAAGAGAACCAGGAAGAAACACTGTGCAATAGTTTCTGTAGAACCTCGCCTAACCCGGAGAGATCGACTTTAACGGGTTTTAACTTGATCCCCCCAATTGTGTCTAAACTAGATTCCACCTGTTGGGAGAGATTAACAAATTCAGGAAAATATGACCTTTTCAGCCAATCAGAGACTCTGGAAATGCTTCCGGTCACGTTGGCCCTGACAGGAGTGACACAGAGTTTAACCGTAAGCCACCGGGTGTCACATGTTTGCTGAAGCACTCTCCAGAGTCCATCTATTTCCAGTCCAAGTTCATCTATCTCCGCTTGGAGTTTCTGAATGGCCTGGAAATTTAAGTTCAGCATCTGATTGTGGCGGCGTAGCACGTCTCGGGTAAGGTTGACCAAGCCATTTACCGTTTCCATCGTTATGGCGAGCTGCCGATCTGTCCATGCTTGTAGCACAGCCTGCCCGATCGTTGGGACAAACAAAGAGGAAGCTACACTGGCAGCGTTCGATAGCCATTCTTTTATGCCTCTTGGACGCCTAGACTTAGAGAAGGGGATATTGTTAAGTGAAACAACTTGAGAAACAGGGCCAACCCAGTCGGTTGCCTTGACGGGGAGCCAGACATAACTTGGGCGATACACTAGGATAGCGGGGCGGCGAGGCATCCGGGTCTTTGGAACGGTTGCAGACTGTAGGAGCAAGCCCTGGAAGGAAAAGGCACCTTTGAGTCTCCTTTTTACTCAAGATCCCTTCACAAGACTGGCGGCTCTTCCCTGTAACGTTAAGAAATTCAAGCAAGACTCCCTTACTTAACTCGCCATTACCAGTTTCACAAGTAGCATTCGCCGCAACTGTGGTGTTGACAACCTTGACAGAGAGGTTAGCAAAAGAGAGGATCAGTGTGTCATTGGTGAGGGGGAAGGACTCGTTGAAGCTTGTGGAGGAAATATAGTTCCACTAAAAAGAAAAAGGCAGATTAGAAGGATTGCTATAGGAGAGCAAAGAACAGAGTTACCGATCCTCTTTTTGGGCAACCGCGGGGTGGTCAGTCCTACTATTATCGTCTTGTCGGTCGTCGCCATCATCAGCAGGGTCGGAGGCTTGGTCTAATGGTTCAGGTTGTATATTCGTTGGCGTTTCTGACAGCTGTTCCTTGGCTTCTTCAGGTGATGTCACGGTTCTCACCAGTCTTTCCGGAACCCACACTGGTTGACGTCCTGGTTCCTGGGGAAAAACACAAACAGAGCCTCTGGCCCAGCTGAGCACCGGGTCAGGGCCTTTCCACTGCCCCGACAGGACATCCTTCCAACGGACTAGACCTCTATGCGGAGGACTCGGGGTGGTGTGTTGCAGGGCAGGTGTCATTCCTTGTGAATTTTCGTTTAAAAAATTATATGTGAGCAAGGCTACAGACAGTCGAGCTTTTGGGGACA
Organism: Choloepus didactylus; assembly: GCF_015220235.1. Taxonomy (NCBI): domain Eukaryota; kingdom Metazoa; phylum Chordata; class Mammalia; order Pilosa; family Megalonychidae; genus Choloepus; species Choloepus didactylus. The sequence continues at coordinate 33,980,846 of NC_051309.1, forward strand.
GGCCGTGGCCTATACCCTCTTTCTGTTTTTTAAGCAAGTCTTTGAGAGATCTGTGCGCTCTTTCAATGATTCCTTGCCCCTGAGGGTTATAGGGGATGCCATGTTTTAATTGGACATCCATGTTGTCACAAAATTTTTGGAAGGATTTACTAGTGTAGGCAGGCCCGTTATCCGTCTTTAACGTCTTTGGCTTACCCCAAGCTGCCCATGCAGCAAGGCAGTGTGCAATGACGTGGGAGACTCTTTCTCCTGGTTCAGCAGAGGCAAATAAAACTTGGGAGCATGTGTCCACCGACACATGTAAGTACTTGATCTTACCATACTCTGAATGATGAGTGACATCCATCTGCCAAGTATCCCCTGGGGTGAGACCCCTAGGGTTGACCCCAACCGAGGGGACTGCTCTCTGCTCTGCACAATTGTTGCAGGCTCGGACAATATCTCGAGCAGCTGCACGTGGTATGCTGAACCGCTTAGCTAGGGTACCTGCATTGATGTGAAACTTGGCATGGAATTCTCGGGCTTGTTGATACGGTACCAGCGTCGGAAAGATGTGCAGCTGTCGAGTGGCTACATCTGCGCTATGGTTCCCCTGGGCCATAGGGCCAGGCAAACCTGTGTGGGCTCTAATATGGGTTATGTAAAAAGGGTGTTGCCTGGTCCATATAACCTCCTGTAGTTTGGCAAAGAACGTCCTTACTGTAGAGGAATGTTTAACAATGCCCACCGTTTCTAAAATTTGTACAGAGTTCACAACATAAGCAGAATCCGAGACGACATTTAAGGGCTCGGAAAGGCTTTCCAGGACTGCAATGATAACCTGCAGTTCTACCCATTGAGGCTTTTGTGGTTGGAAGAGCACTGTTTTAGGAGTGTCCCCCTCCACACAATACGCCCCTGTTCCAGAGCTGGAGCCGTCCGTGTATACGGTGGGGGCGCCTGCTAGTGGCCTAGGAGAGGTTACTTTGGGAAAAATCACTGGGTGCCGGGTGACAAACTGCAAGAGAGGAGCCTTAGGGAACTGATTGTTAATGGGACCAAGAAATGTACACCGGAGAATGGCCCATTGATCTATGCATCCGGTGAGTATCTCAAGCTGCTGGGAAGAATAAGGCACCCTGAGATTTTTGGGCTGCTGACCGAAATGCTGCACAGCCCTTTTAATGCATTCTAGGGCCAAGTCTGCAACCGCTGTAGGATAGTGCTCTAGGACTTTTTTGGGGGAAACTCCAGGGTGGACCCAGAGCAGCGGCCCCCGCTGCCACAGTACCGCAGTGGGCTGTAATTCTGTCGGCAGCACGCAGGCTTCAAAAGGCTCATCAGGGTCTATTCTCTTCAATGCAGCGCCACTGAGCGCCTGTTCCACCTGGCATAGTGCTCGCCTTGCCTCTGGAGTGAAGCTTCGAGGTGAGTTTATATTAGAATCCCCCTTCAACAGGTCGAACAAAGGTGTTAGTTTGACATTGGGTATTTTTAGGTATGGACGGATCCAATTGATATCCCCCATGAGTTTTTGTAGATCATTGAGAGTGTGTATATTGTCTAGCCTGAGAGACACCTTTTGGGGGGAAACATGAGTGGGTGCGACTTTCGCCCCCAGGAAAGTGGTAATGTCAGTCATTTGGATTTTTTCAGGGGCAATCTCTAGGTTAGCTTCTCTAAGACTAAGGACTAAATGTGACAAAACTGTTTTAAGAAGATCTGTGTCTCTATGGGCTAAGAGAATGTCATCCATATAATGGATGATTTTCACTTGAGGGAACTGCTGCCGAGTGCTAGCTAGCTTCGCAGCGACATACAGCTGGCACATGGTAGGACTATTAGCCATGCCTTGGGGCAGGACTGTCCATTCAAAGCGTTGACAGGGCTCCTCTTGATTACTAGAGGGCACAGTAAAGGCAAACTTAGGGGTGTCTTCAGGGTGGAGCGGAATAGAAAAGAAGCAATCTTTCAGATCTATGATGAAAATCGACCAGTGCTCCGGTAATGCCGAGAGGAGGGGCAGTCCCATCTGAACGGGCCCTAAAGGCTCCATGCAATCGTTAATAGCTCTTAGATCATGTAGCAGTCTCCATTTACCAGATTTCTTTTTTATTACGAATATAGGGGTGTTCCACGGTGACGTGGAAGGGGCGATATGGCCCTTTTCTAGTTGTTCTGATACTAGGGCGTGCAACGCTGCAAGTTTTTCCTGTGGCAAGGGCCACTGAGGCACCCACACCGGAGCCTCGGTTTTCCATTTTAGTTTTATAGGTGTGGGTGGGAATCTCTCCTCAGTGGCCCCTATGAAAAACCCAAGCCTCGTCTGTCAGACTTGGGGGCAGCTTGTATAGGCTCCGCACGTCCGTGCAGTGAAGCTCCTAAACCCTTGCCGGGGGTATACCCCATTTCTTTTAGCAGTCGCTTAGAGGTTGGGGAGTAGCCGCTAATTAAAGTAACGTCCATTTGGGTCAGAATGTCTCTTCCCCACAAAGACACAGGCAGGGCTAATACATAAGGCTGGAAACTGCCTTGGTGTCCTTCTTCATCGGCCCAATGAAGGGCAGCTGCACTGAGCATGGGCGCTGAAATTTGGCCTATTCCTCTAATGGGCTCTTCCGCCCTGCTCGTTGGCCAGGTGGGGGGCCATTCTTGTTGTCTTATGATAGACCGATCGGCCCCTGTATCGAGCAGGCCCAAGAAAGATCTGCCTTGCACCTTAATGGTTAGCATAGGTCGAGACTCCAGGGACATATGGAGTCCCTCAAAAATCGCTCCACTGGATCCGAACCCTTTTTCCCCTCTCTGTCTGATTCTGCTTGGAAAGACTGCATGTAAGCTGGGTAAGAGCAGGAGCTGCGCCAGCTTATCACCTTCTGCAATGACTAAGGTGCCCCGCTGAGATTGAACCATAACTTGGGCACGGCCTGTGAAATCTGAATCTACAAGTCCTGGTATAACTGTTAATCCTTTCAGGGCCGTGGATGCTCTTCCCAATATGAGCCCTACAGTACCAGCCGGTAAGGGCCCCTTGAAGGAGGTCCCTACTAACTGGACACCCATGGAGGGGGTTAGTACGAGTCTGGAGGTGGCACAGAGGTCCAGTCCTGCTGAGCCGGGGGACGCACGAATTTGATCGGATCCTGTGTTGTCGAATGGCATGCAAGGGGGTCCGTCGAAAGGGCGGACCCCCTCTTCCCGTTTTTTGGAATCTGCTCGGGGCGGCCAGAGAGGCGTCTACCCTGCGCATCGAAAACCGATTTACAGTCTTCTGCGCGGTGGGGGCCTTTGTGGCAACGGCCACACGGCCTGGTTGCTGCACCTGGTTCGCCAAACCGTTGAGTGGCAGGGGGTTGACGTCTATTGGGACAATCTCTCTTAAAGTGCCCTGATTGGCCACAGCCATAGCACCCGTTAGACTTTGCCCCTAAGGTTCTCGGGCTTTTTGTAGCCACCTGTAGGGAGCTGGCTAGCATGGCAGCTAGACCTGCATTAGTTAAAGGGCTGCCAGCATCTCTACAGAGCCTGACCCACTCTGTCAAATTTTTTGCTCTGTTTTGTGCCAGGATAACTTTGCACTCCTTGTTGCACTGCTCAAAAATCATTTGCTTAACCACAGTCTCTGCTACTCCTGGATCTGAGAAGATTCTCTCAGCTGCGGTTTGCATCCTGGCTACAAAATCCGCAAATGGTTCTGTGGGGCCTTGGTGTATATTGCTGAGTGAGGCCTGAGCCTCTCCCTCACCTGTTAGCTTTTTCCAGGCACCCACAAAACAGCGGAAGATCTGGGCATAGACCTCTTGTGGGAAACCCGTTTGGTTCTGGGCATGGGCGCCTCTCCCCAACAGCATGTCAGCATTCCACCCGCCACATCTCCCCGCCGCATTCCTTGCGGCCTGCTCTTCAGCTAACTCCTCAAACCATGCTTTCCAATCTATGAATCGGCCTGACGGCAAGCAAGCACGGGCTAGCTGAAAAATATCTGCGGGTGTATGATTTAGAGCAGAGAGGTTCTCGATCATGTTCAAGGTATAAGGGGCATTGGGGCCATACTGATGGACGGCCTGCCTCAATTCCCTCAATAGTTTGTAATCATATGATTCGTGCCGATTGCCACCTTGGGGATTGATAATAACCGGGTACATTTCTGAGACTGGCTGCGGCTCAAGTGGCTGGTAGCCACCCAGCATGCCAAAAGGTCTAAATGTTGTGAAAGGGTTCCATCTCCAGAAATGTCTCCCACCACTACCTAATGGCAAAGGGTCCTGAGGGCCTGTATACTCGGGCGGGGGGTACGGCAAAGGTTGCCCCTCCCCTGACCGACCCATCGGGTTTTCCGGGTCTGGCAGCAAAGGATAATTACATTTACTGGGCATGGCCACTAGAGGGAGCTCTCGGCAAGGTCCTTTGGTGGGACCGCCCAAGGCGTCAGTTGGGAGCTGGGGTGTCCCTGGGGGTGCAGCGGTAGACATTGGCGGGGTGGAAGGCCGCACGGGTGTGGCGGGAGGCTCCTCCCACTCAATTAGCGGGGATGCTTCCGCCTTCTCGTCAGTATCGCTATCTGACTCTGAGTCAGAGTCACTGGACTCCGGCGGTTTGCCCTTACAGGAGCCGTCCGCTGACGAAACTGACTGGGTTTCTTGGAGCGCGCACCGTGCTTCTTGCAAGACAGAGGACGGGCTTAGGCCGGTAGCCGATTCTAGTTCAAGGACCGCACGGACGGTCTCCCATATGGGTACTAGAATCGGGTCCATACACACGCCCGTCTGGCGCGCTCGGTCTATGTCGCGACCGAGCTTCATCCAAGAGGGTAGGCTAAGGCTGCCGGTGCAGGCAAACCAAGGGGCAAAAGTATCAACATCATCAAGAAAACGCTGAAGGGAGCTTTTCCTGACCGAGATACCCCGTTGTTCCAAAAGGTTCTTTAAGGGAGCTAAGAGAGGTGAACTTCCGGACTGCCCCATGATTGCAGTCGGCACTATACTTCAGTCACTCGGAGAGCTCTTCCGAGTCCCCCGGGGTCACCTGAAAACCCACGGGCCCTAACTATCATGTAATAAGACGCACTCACCTTCTCGCGTTGATCAGGCGCGGGAAGTCCGCCGTAAGCTCGACGCGCAGCGCTGCTCTCCTCACAGAGGGACCGTCGAGAGCGAGGCAGGAGGAGGAGCTTCCCCGTACGGGCCACCACTTGTCCGGCGCTGCCCCGCTCGGTCCCCGGTTCCCGGCCGGCGAGGGGAAACAGGGAAGGAGAGAGAGAGATGCAGACTGCGCGAACTAACCTGGTCATGAATCACGACTCGAACCACACGGCAGTTGTGAAAGCAAGCCCTTTACTACAGCTAGATGAACATTCTGTGTTACTGGTTCCCACACGGGGCACGGCGCCTCGTGGGAGAGCAGCCTCGATGTGGCCGTCAGGCACGGCTCCTTGTGGGCTGTCTCACCCTACCCCGTCCGGGTAAGACCTTTTATACACAATTAACAACCAATAAGCTTCTAGGCTAGTATCGCGTATACAGGATTTCGATTGGTAGGAGCGGGTGGCGGATACATGCGTCACTATGCGGAAACAGGATGCAGGCGCCATCTTGGCTCACTCGATGGGCGGGGGTAACTCTAGAGCAGGCTGCAGCGCATACGCTAGGCCCGATTCGGGAGGCGGCTTTCCACAACTTACTATAATAAAACATGAATAATAAGATATGAAAAAATTTGATGAGAAAAATAGAATGGAGCTTACATTCTTGTAGGAAGGGATACACAATATAAAACTATACAAGAATACATATAAATTGACAAGCAGAGAAATTAAATGAGGTGATGTGATTCAGAGTGAAATGGTGGCTTGATGGTGAATGGTGATGGTTACTGACAAGAATGAACCAGTGAGCAAAATAATAGGAACAATATTTTCTATTCTGAAGTCTCTAGTATTGAGACAGTGTTCAACTTAAAGAAATAGTATAAAGTCAGTGTGAATGAAACATAGCGGGTGAGTATGAGCATAATATAATATGATAAATTTCAGGATAATGAATTTCGATTTCATTCTAAGGGTAGGAAAGCCATTGGAATGCAGTGTGTAATTTAGGCATTTAAATTATCATTCTTGCTGCTAAGCAAATAAAAAGTACCATGAAACCACAAGTGAGAAAAAAGAAGCCAGTTAGAAAGTAATTGGAATAGTCTGGGTGACAGCAGATGATAGTTCAGACTAAGGTCTGATTGAAGGCAGAGAGAACTGGAAAGCTTTGAGACATATGCTATTGGTGGAGTTAAGAAGACTCACTAATGGATGAACTGTGGTGTGAGGAAATTAGATGAGTCAAACATAACTCCAAGAAGCTTCTTTTGAGTGGGTGAAAAGTGGTACCATTTATGAATATGTGGAAGACCGGGGAAGGGCAGTTTTAATGAGAAATGTCAAGCATTTTGCTTTGTCCAAGATATTTTTAATAAACTTCTGAACAGACATTCAAATTGCAGTATCAAATAAGTAGTAGAATTTACCAGTTTGCAATTTTTTATGGAAAGACTGGGAGTGAAGATATAGTCTGAGTCATCATGGCAGATGGGGAGCATTCAGTTATTCCACTGGATAATATCACCCAGAGAAAATGTAATGGAACTCAAGACATTGTCAAGAGCAAATACTAATATTTAGAAGGGGAGCAGGTGAGGAAGGTCCAAAAATAGAGACTAAGGCAGGATGGTGAGAGAGGAAGAAAAATGAGAGAGTATGATATTAGGAAGCTAAGAGAACTATTTCAAATATGAAGTGGTCAGAGGGTGTCCACTCTCTCAGCAGTTTAGATGGAGTTCTGTGGTGCAAGACTGTTTGGAAAAAAATCACAAACAGAATATGAGGTGGGGAAGTGACAATGCTAAATATGGACAACTATTTAAATAATTTGAGCTGGGAAGTGGTGTGGAAAAATAGGTCATAGCTGAAGAGGAATCTAAGAACAAACAATATTTTTATCTTAACTGAAGATTCTGGAACTTTATATGCTTATGGAAATTATAGCATAAGAGGTGAGAAATCAAGGATGAATGACAGAATAATTGCAAAGCATACACTGAAAAGGCAAGAATGGATGAATGACATCCAGAGTTCAGGCAAACAGATGTCTTTTGATAGGACCAGGGTATGAAATTTTAGAAACAGGCCTGAAAGCAGAAAATGCATTTACAGATGGAGACTGGCTGAGGGATTTGCTACTAGGAGCGTAAGAGATTTCCCAAAGGATAAGCATATAGCCCACCTCCATAAGTTCCAAGAGTTTCATTGTGCAACACTGATCTAGATGATTTTTATTATCCTAAGATTATAGAAATAACCTTCTCTATTTTCTCCTAATATTTATCTTTTATATATTATTTTTATATTTTAAATCTGAGAAGTATTTTTTTTTACTCTGTACATTAACTATTGTTTTTTCCTAATGGGTAGCCAATATGTGTTTAACCAATGTATGGTTAAACCCTGTACTGAAATCCCATCTTTTTCCTACTGTATTGAAATGTCAATTTTATTATATACAAGGCCACTCTCTTATATGGTCATATATGGAAACGGTATCATATACTATATATACACAATATTAAGAGCTGCTGCTAAGTTTTCAAATCATTTAATTATTTGTCTCTTCTTATGTCCATGATACACTATTTTTATAACTGTGGGTTTATGTATAACATGAAAATTATCCTGTCATTAGTTCTCTCATTCAAAAATTCTCAGCTTTTCTGGTTTGTTTTCCTTTTCTGATCAACTTTTCAATATATTTACTTTGTTCCAATGTATGTTCCATGCATTTTAGAAAAATCTTGTTTTATTGGGATTTAATTATATTAATGTGAAATTATTGTCATTTAAATACCATAATATATATCCCTTCATATATTGGGAAGATTTTTTGTGATTCAAAATGTTATAATAATCATAATAATTCTGTACTCCTAAGTCTGATTAGATTCATTCCTAAGTTTTAAATAGTTATTCTCATGATAAATGTCATATGTTATTCCATTAAATTTTCTTATTTTTGTATGTTGACTTTATGTCCAAATATAAAACTACATGTATCATCTTATTAATTTTCATGATTTATAAATTGATCAACTTGGACTTTTTTTAAGATGAATAATCACATCATCTCCAAAAAATGACATCCTACAAACGACGAAAACACTTTCCAGTAATTAGATATTTTTCTCTACCCATGGCTAAGACTTTGATTTTGCTGAATTAATTGGGTTTATTTCTACTCCATTTTCCTAAAGTAGAATGTTTTCTTTAGGTTTCCAGTTGATACTATTTATCAGACTAGTGAAATTTCTTTTGATTCCTAATTTTTAAGAGTGAATATTGAAAATGAGTGCTATGTTTCATATAATGTTTTGAGAGCATAGAGCAAAAATATATTTATAATCTATTCTAATATTATGCAATAATATAACTTTTAATATTGTAAATTGGACAAAAGTATTTCCTGATATGAAGCCATCATTTAAACAAAATTTTACACCTTTTTCTACTTTGCAACAATTTTTCATTTTTGCTGCAGTACAGTTGTAAATAAGTGAATAATTCTTTCAGACTGCATGGTAAGCTTCTGATTCCTTTCCTGGCTGAAAAATATATTTTGTTTTTGAACTTAAACACTCAGTTTGCTTAACATAAAATTCTCTTTTAAGTGTCCTCCAGAATTTTAATTTATTATATTTTATTACCTAAAAATAAAAAAGCTTTATTTATTTATTACCTAAAATAAATCTGAAAAATCTGGTGCTATTCTTAATTGCCCACATTTTATATATCACTCCTTTACCTTTTCAAAATAATTTGGACTTTTTTCTTTCTTTTTTTTTTTTGCATTGGGTTTCTGAAATGTCAGCCTTCTGTCTATAGACAGCATTAAGAGATGATGATGGTGATAATGATGATGATGATGATTTTAATGGATCCACTCCTGCCATTGTTTTTCTTCCTCTCCTTCTGATTCCTTTTAGTTGGTTAAGAAAATAGCTAGTCTATTCCCTCCTTTTCATAAGCTCTCCCTCACCCTTCACGTCTTCATCCTTTTGCACTTCCTTAGAGAGTAAGTGAAACTAACAGGCAGCCAGGCCGCAATGTACCCATCAGCTTTGCCCATCAGTCTATTACTCCATCTAGTGAGACTTTGATATTGTTAACTTGCATATATACTAATTATTTTGTTTTGCAGTCCATCCTTATTATTTGTTTAGATTTCTATTTTTTACATTGCAATTTTTGACACATATAAAATAATATATGTAATACAGCAGTATGCCATAAATCGCAATAACAAAATGAACAAGAATATACTCAAAACAGTTGAAGCTACATGGTTTTTTTTCCCAAATGTCATTCAATTTGGAGGTGTAGGAGATAGATCATGTAATCAAGAATTTAATCAAAAGACCATTAAGTAAAAGGAATAAATTTAAGAGTGAAGAAACATTTTCTATAGTCTCAGAAAACAGCCATATGGAACCAGTCGTGGTTATTTTATTTCTACCTCTGCTGCATTTATTTTCAAGACAGTATCACCAAAAGATTCCCCTTCCTTAGACTGCGTTTTCCCAAAAACAACATGAGGCAAGGATTTGAATGCAGCTAGTTAAGTTCAATGATGTCTCCAGGGAGCAAAGGTGAGGGATCAGTAAGAAGCACAAACTGGTATAAAGGTACATTGTATAAGTCACTGCTCTGATGACTCTTCAACAATAAAATAGCAACATAATGGAATCCCCAAATGTCTTATCACCCAGGGAGGGAATTTTCTTCCTAGATGTTCCCAAATCAAAGACTTCAACTATAACTTGGAAAAAATGCTACTCAATGAAAATATTAACCACAAAGATTCACTGAATTCCTCTGACAGAAACAGATAACAGAGCTCTTGGAAGATGATAAATCCAGGTTCAAACAGAATCTTCTGAAACTGTAAGATTAGAAGTAAAATGAACATTCAATCCAATTTCATGGTCAGTAAGCCTTACTTGTGGACCAATTTATATATATATATATATATGATTTCTTTTTGTCAGGTTATCTTTTAGATGGAAATGAAGGTAAAGAAATCATTTTAAAATTTGATGTCAGGTAAAACCCAGTCTCTAACGAAGTTAGTTAAGCTTCTTTTCAGTGTATAATAAACTTTTTCATTTCTCTAAATGTTCCCCTCCCCTTTGGAAAGCACTCACTACAAATGCTCACTATAAAACGCTTAGTGAAGGATATCTCTCAAAACCTTTGCTCTTCACGTGTCTCCTAGTCTACATTTCTTCTGTTGCTTTAATTAAAAATGAATTTTGAATGATTTATAATTTCAATTTGCCCTAGATGGTATTTACCTATTTTTGGCTTCCGTCATCCACAATTATAGGGTAAAACTTGTATAATATAATTTAAACAACTGGACAAATGTATTCATGACTTTTTGTTTAGTTTTGGTTTTATTTATTTTAGACAAAAAATAAGAAATTGAAAACTTTCAAAAATTACTATTCCTTTTACAAAAGATCAATGCTATTCAGCATACTCTTTTTTTTTTTTTTTAATTTTTATTGGGATTGTTCAGATACCATACAATTATCCAAAGACCCAAAGTGTACCATCAGTTGCCCCTGGTACCCTCAGACAGCTGTGCATCCATCACCGCATTTAATTTTTGTTCAATTTTTAGAACCTTTTCATTATTCCAGACAAGAAATAAAGTGAAAGATGTAAAGAAAAAAAAAAAAAAAAGAAAAAAAAAGAAAACTCGAATCCTCCCATATCCCTAACCAACCCCCCTCAATCTTTGGCTTGTAGTGTTGGTATAGTACATTTGTTACTGTTTATGAAAGAATGTTGAAATACTACTAACTGTAGTTCTAGTTTGCTAATGCTGCCAGAATGCAAAACACTATAGGTGGATTGGCTTTTATAAAGAGGGTTTATTTGGTTACACAGTTACAGTCTTAAGGCCATAAAGCATCCAAGGTAACACATCAGCAATCAGGTACCTTCACTGGAGGATGGCCAATGGTGTCCAGAAAACCTCTGTTAGCTGGGAAGGCACGTGGCTGGCGTCTGCTCCAAAGTTCTGGTTTCAAAATGGCTTTCTCCCAGGACATTCCTCTCTAGGCTGCAGTTCCTCAAAAATGTCACTCTTAGTTGCACTTGGAATGTTTGTTCTCTCTCAGCTTCTCCAGAGCAAGAGTCTGCTTTCAATGGCCATGTTCAAACTGCCTCTTATCTGCAGCTCCTGTGCTTTCTTCAAAGTGTCCCTCTGGGCTGTAGCTCCTCTTCAAAACATCCCTCACAGCTACACTGAGTTCCCTCTGCCCATCAGCTCATTTATATGGCTCCACTGATCAAGGCCCACTCTAAATGGGTGGGGCCTTGCCTCCATGGAAATATCCAGTCAGAGTCATCATCCACAGCTGGGTGGGGTGCATCTCCAAAGGAACACTCGAAATCTAATCAAAACTGATAACGTCTGCCCACACAAGATTACATCAAAGATAATGGCCTTTGGGGGACACATTACATTCAAACTGGCACAGTAGTATATAGTTTGCAATGGGTATATATTTCTTCCCTATGTGCCCCTCTATTATTAACTTCTAGTTGTATTGTCATACATTTGCTCTGGTTCATGGAAGAGTTTTCTAATATTTGTACAGTTAATCATGGACATTGCCCACCATAGGATTCAGTTTTATACATTCCCATCTTTTGACCTTCAACTTTCCTTCTGGTGACATATATGACTCTGAGCTTCCCCTTTCCACCTCATTCATGCACCATTTGGCACTGTTAGTTATTCTCACATCTTGCTACTGACACCTCTGTTAATTTCCAAACATTTGCATTCATCCTAGTTGAACATTCTGTTCATACTAAGCAACCACTCCCCATTCTTAAGCCTCGTCCTATATCTTGGTACCTTATATTTCATGTTTATCAGTTTACATATTATAATTAGTTCTTAATTAGTGAGACCCTGCAATATTTGTCCTTATGTGTCTGGCTTATTTCACTCAGTATATTGCCCTTGAGTTTCTGTCATCAACCCATTTTTTTTTTTTCTTTAGATGGTTTTGTTCACACACCATACATTCCATCCTAAGTAAACAATTGATGGTTCTCTGTATGGTCACATATCTATGTGCTCACCACCTTCACCACTATCTACATAAGGGCATCTACATTTCTTCCACAAGGCAGGAGGGAGAGTCAAAGAAGGTAGAGAGGAAAAAGAAAGAGGAAAGCAAAAATGACAGCTATGAAGCAGCAAAAGGAAAAGTAACCCTAAGCCAAAGTAGAGTAAATAGTCAGACAACACCACCAATGTCAAGTGTCTAACATGCCTCCCCATCCCCTCCTCTTATCTGCATTTACCTTGGTACATCGCCTTTGTTACATTAAAGGAAGCATAATACAATAATTCTGTTAGTTACAGTCTCTAGTTCACGTTGATTGCATTCCTTCCCCAATGACTTCCCATTTTAACACCTTGCAAGGTTGACATTTGCTTGCTCGTAAAAGAACATATTTGTACATTTTATCACAATTGTTGAACACTCTAGGTTTCACCAAGTTACACAGTCCCATTCTTTATCTTTCCTCCTTTCTTCTGTTGTCTCACATGCTCCCAACCTTCCTCTCTCAACCATATTCATAGTTACCTTTGTTCAGTGTACTTACATTGCTGGGCTACCATCTCCCAAAATTGTGTTCCGAACCACGCACTCCTGTCTTCTCCTATCACTCTGTAGTGCTCCCTTTAGTATTTCCTGTAGGGCAGGTGTCTTGTTCACAAAGTCTCTCATTGTCTGTTTGACAGAAAATATTTTGAGCTCTCCCTCATATTTGAAGGATAGCTTTGCTGGATATAGGATTCTTAGTTGGCAGTTTTTCTCTTTGAGTATCTTAAATATAGCACACCACTTCCTTCTTGCCTCCATGGTTTCCGCTTAGAGATCTGCACATAGTCTTATTAAGCTTCCTTTGTATGTGATGGATTGCTTTTCTCTTGCTGCTTTCAGAATTCTCTCTTTGTCTTTGACATTTGATAATCTGATTAGCAAGTGTCTTGGCATAGGGCTATTCAGATCTATTCTATTTGTAGTACACTGCGCTTCTTGGATCTGTAATTTTATGTCTTTCATAAGAGATGGGAAATTTTCATTTATTTCCTCTATTATTACCTCTGCCCCTTTTCCCTTCTCTTCTCCTTCTGGAACACCAATGATAAGTACATTCTTATACTTTGTTTCATCTTTAAGTTCCTGGAGACATTGCTCATATTTTTTCATTCTTTTCTCCATGTGCTTCTTTGCGTGTACGCTTTCAGGTGTTTTGTTCTCCAGTTCCTGAGTGTTTTCTTCTGCCTCTTGAGATCTGCTGTTGTATGTTTCCATTGTGTCTTTCATCTCTTGTGTTGTGCCTTTCATTTCCATAGATTCTACTAGTTGTTTTTTTGAACTTTCGGTTTCTGCTTATGTATGCCCAGTGTTTTCTTTACAGCCTCTATCTCTTTTGCAAAATATTCTCTAAACTTTTTGAATTGATTTAGCATTAGTTGTTTAAATTCCTGTATCTCAGTTGAAGTGTACTTTTGTTCCTTTGACTGGGCCATAGCTTCGTTTTTCTTAATGTAGGTTGTAGTTTTCTGTTGTCTAGGCATCTGACCTCCTAGGCCACCCCAATCAGGTTTTCCCAGATGAGAACAGGCTCAGGTCACAGTAGGAGGTAATATTCAGTATCTGGTTTCCCTGATGGTTTTTCTTAGAGGACTGATACACCTGTGTTTTTCTGCCCAGCAGGTGCACCTGTCAGCCTGTCACCAGCTGGTGTAAGAGGGTGTGGCCTGTGGCTCTCCTCCTCCAGGCTTTGAGGTCTGGTTCCAAAAGGCGGGCCATGGAACTGGGCCCCTCCCTTTCCTCTTGGGAAGCTATGCCCCCTCCAGAGAGGTCATGTGCGTATCAATAAGTTCTTTGTTTCTCTGACTCTGCTGATCAAAGTGTTTTGATTTTAAAATGGCTGAGGCTGTCTTTACTGCAAAGTGCTGCAGGCTGAAAACAGCTGAGGTATTCTCCACAAAGAGAGAAAGGGACAGAAAAGCTCCTAGATTCACCTGTCCGCCAGAGATAGTGCCCGATCTTCTGGGCTCCCCGTCCTGAGACCGATATGTCCCCCAACTCTCCCAAGGTCAGTTGTCACCAAAAGCCTCTGCTTGTTGAGGATTCGCTGTCTGTATTGAGCAGTTAACATTAAAACCCCAGTTGGAGCTGGGCTGAGGTACAAGTGCTGTTCTCTAGAACCTCGAGGCTTCCATGAGGCAGGGGCTCTCGGCTCTTGGCCCTCAGTGCGGGTCCGCAGTTTTACTTACAGATTTTATGCTGCGATCTCAGGCATTCCTCCCAATTCATGTTGGTGGATGATGAGTGGAGTCACGTTTTTCTCCCCACAGTTATTCCAGGTTATTTATTAGTTTTTTGGTCATTTATGAATTGTTCTGGGGGGGACTAACAGTCTTCCACTCCTCTCTATGCTGCCATCTTAGCTCCTCTCTCAGCATACTTTTTAATATATTAAATGTGCAAAGTTACAAGGTACAGTTAATTATTTAATTCTCCAGTATTGGAAATAACTTATAATTTTGCAATCACCCCCCCATACACATAAAATGCTCAATGTGTATATCCTGTTCAGCTTAATTTTTTTCAAGCACTGGTATTCTTTCACCATCATGTATTTTTAATGCCGTTTCAAATGCACATAGTAAAAACAACATCTGTTTAATATCCTAATTTTAAACTTTATATGAACAGTTAAAAATTTCTTAAATCTGCATAAGGGATTTTCAGTTATAGTAACTTTGGGCATGTATGACAGAGGTTTTCAGCAGCTAAAATTTTCACACAAATGTGAGAATGGAAGCCTGAGGCAATATGAATTGTAGCTCTTCAAACTTCAAAGGATCTGCAAGGATTCTTGCTCTGCGTTTCCATCCTGAATTGGCCTATGCTCTGGAAGCAATTAAAATTAAATAGCTTTTGAACAGCAAAAGTGAAAAGCTCTAGTACTGAGTATGAACATACTTCAGCACAGTAATGGCAACGAAGAAGCGTTAAGTAAGAGCAAAATAACAAAGCAGAGAGGAGGGAAGCAGCATTTTATATTGAGTGTATATTTATTAGAAAACATTTAATTATAGGTGTATTTCTTCATGTTTTCTACTCTTTTATTCTATAAAAGAATATGCATTCTACATATGTGTAGTATGTGCTTATGTATATATGCATATGTATGCATATATATGTATATGTATGTATGTTTGTATGTAATTATGTATGTATTTGTGTATGTATGAGTGTGGATATGTGTGCATGAAAGACCAGAATATGTGAGACAAATATTTTTAACAATCATTAGTTCTTTATAATTTCAATACGTCCTTGGAAATGAACCCCTTAAGCACATTAAGCAGTTGTTAGTTGCTAACTTCAGCAGAGAATATTGTAAAGGAAATCCTTAGAATTAGTCACAAAATTGTAAGGTACCTGTTAAAAGTGCAATAAATTCTCAATTTTCTGAGATTACAGACCTACATTAGAATGGATGATTTATATGGTTTATAGCCCCCAAATCATGGTCACACACACACACACACACACACACACACACATTCTTAAAGTATATAGTTTTAACTTTATTTGGCTGAAGTTGAATTACAGAGAAAAGTCAATGAGAAATTTGAAATTAGTCATTCACATTGTGAATCAAAACCACACATATACTCATATCCACATGCCCACTCGCCCCCTGATTTGAGTACTTCCTATTTCAGCTTATTAATGAAAGAGGGATTTCCCATGCTAAATAGTAGATGATGCCAAACACACAACATCTGACACCGGACAGATGAGATTGGCAGGAATTTATTGGTCACACATACCCATAGCTCAGTGGAGGGAGAACACCACATGCGCGTCAGGGCCACACGGGGCTCGTACTCAGTAGCAGAATGAACCTGAACGGATGGTGGGAGGCAGGCTTCATAATAACCAGAGGGTGGGGTAATCCTTGGTTCCTGCAGTAAGGAAGGTGCTATTGGCTTGTTTGAATAATTTCATAGGCTAGTAGGGAGGTGAAACGCATTAGGTTGAGGTCTCTTTGGGGTTCAGCTGATACAGACGGTAGGGGAACTAACAGGGTGGAGAATCTTTCTCACTGGAAGGGCATATCTGGAAAGGACAGGGGAATTTACGGTTAGGCCTCAGGGGGCTCTGTTAGGCTCAAAGATATCAAGGTACCATGTGGAATTTCAGTCCTTACAGCACACACACATACACACACTCACACATTAATACACATACACACCCCTTACTATTCTCACAACTTGACTTCTGGCCATCTCCACTACCATGAATTTCCTCTTTCACTGTCTACCTCAATATAATGCTACTATTATAGGGAACTCTGGACCAGGAAGATAATAGTTGAAAATAAATGTATTATTAATATAAGGAAATCCTGAAAAATTTATTTAAAACTGCTCAACTTTTCAAGAGAGAGCATTTAAAATTATACTCCAAGACTCTTTGAAACCCTATAGACTTCAAACTTGTGTTATGTTCACCTACCATAAACTACTATATAATGATACTTACCAAATAGTAATCAAGCTTTCTCATTGAAAGATTCCATTTAAACCAGACCATCAATATAAAAAATATTCTGATTCTGGCATTTCTAATACAAGATATTACTAAGTCTCTGTCAAGGGGCCTACACCTGATTGTCTATATAGAAAAATGGAAAATGTTAAATTAAGGGAGCATAGAAATTTGAGGTCTGGATGACAGATTAGCACAAATTTTGCATGTGGGATGGAATATTATTGGAATGTTGGAATTCACTGTTATCAGAAGAAGCTGGAATAGTTTGAGTAGGCATGCCATTTTAAATAATTAAATTGTTTTATATACAATATTTACAACTGGTCATATCTGATCATACTATTTAGTATATGATTTTCCTTGTAATCTTTTTGTCTTTAGTATCTTTCTGCCTAGACTCCCATGTCTACTTCTCTTTCCCCATCCCTTACTGCTCTGTGAGATAGTGCTGATAGACCTGGGATTAAACTGTGGGAATTAACTGACCTCTGTAAAATGCTTAGTAAAGTACCCGGCACTTAGTAATCATTCAATTAATAGAGGTTGACATTATTCTGATGAAATTATATTTGTTTATTTGTAGTAGGATTTTTTTTCTCATACAAATACTGTATTCATTGTTAAAAGAAGTGGGATGCACAGAAATATACAATGAAAAAATTAAATAATTATGCCACATTCTAGTATAAACACTGTAAATAGTGGTCCATTTACATCTTTTTAATTTTTTTTCTAAATATATGTTTGTATGTATGTACCTGATTTTAAAATTCAGATGCATTGAAACAGTTTCATATTCTGTCATTGTTCATATAATATAGAACTATTAGAACTTTTTGTGGTATCAATACTTTTTCAAAATATTATATTATTGTTTATATAATTTATGAATGCTGATTTATAAACTGATAAATATTTACATCATATTCATATTGAGACATGATATATTGCTCACATAGTAAATATTACAGAATTATGCTAAAAGCTTTATAGCCCTACCAAACTGACCTCTTTATTCCACAGTTTTCAAATGGTAAACAATTTTTTAGTTTTAAAAATCTTGGAAATAAAGAGAAAAATATAATAATATTTTGAAATGTATTCATTGGTTAATATATTTTAAAGAAGTGTGTGTATTTACTTATTTATTAGCAATCTTTCTCATATTCTTTCTATATGTCTCCTCTATTTAAAATCATTTTAAATTACCTCACTTCTTTTCTGTGGGTAACATGGCTTCCATGAACATTCTCATTATTTCTAAGAATATGCTTAATATTCAACTTAGATTCCTACTCCACAAATTTAGTTAATATTCACTGTAAGTGGAAAGTTGTATAAGACATTTTCATTTGTTCAGTTTACAAAATATTTTCTAGAGTTAAACAGAAAAAAGTATTAAAATACCCACACACACATTCACAAATACATATAAAATCAGAGCTGTTGAAATTCTCATAGGGTAGATAGATGCAGATGAATATGAATAATGCAATGACACCATCTCTGGAGCAAAATGAACATCAAAAGACCTGAAGTCAGTTACCCCTTAGGAACAATGAAATTGTAGGTAGCCTGAAATATTTAAGTTATATCACATTCTAATATGCAATATACTCCCTGAGAGAAATAACTGAAGAGGAATTAGCACTTTTAGTCCTTTAGCATACCATTTATTATGTGACTGAATTAAACAAAGTGTGTGTTTATAGGATCATCTGTCTGTACATGCACATGTATGCATATAAGTGTGGAAGCTGTGTTAACAAATTATCACAAATTTATTGTCTCACTGTTTTGCAAGTCAGAAGTGCAGCAGGCACAACTGGTTTCTTTGCTCTGGATTCCACAAACCAAAAGCAAAATATCTGCAGGGCTGTGTTTCTTATTGAAGAAAAGTTATGGCATAATACAATACCAGATAGGTTGTTGGCAGAATTCAGTTCCATGCAGACCTGTGACAGAGGTCCCCATTTTCTTGCTATATGTTAGTTGTGGGGTGTTTTCAGCTCCTGGAGATTGCTGCTTTATCTTTCTCCCCCTTCAAAGCCTGCAGTAGCATGCCCAGTGGCATGCTTCAAATAAGTCTGAACCTCCCCTTTCGGCCTCATCTCTGCTTCCACATCTGCTGTGTTCTCTGTTCCCTTCTGCCTCCATCTTCCTCTTTTAAGAGCCTATGTAATCATGTTAGCCCCACCTGCGTAATCCAGGATAATCACCCTATTTTAACATCAGGTGATCAGGAACACTAACTCTGTCTGCAAAGTCCCTCTGGCCATGAAATATACAAATTCGCAGGCATAACATCAGGAAGTCATAGGGGTCAAAAGCCTACCTACCACGGGGGGGATGAATCTTAATAGTTTATATTTTAAAGTATAAACTGTATGTAAGACAAATGTGCTAAAGATTTTACCCTAAAATATTTGATTTAATCCTCACAATGGATCTACTAAGTAAGTATTATTACAAACATTTTATAGATGAGGATGCTTCTTTTTAAAAGGATTAAATAATTTGTCCAATAATCCAAAATTAGTTTAGGCACAGCCTGAATTTGAACCTAGAGCTGCCTGACTCCAAAGTTCATACTTCTGACTAGTGTGCTTTTTTCTTTTTTCACTTTTTAAAAATGTCTTTATTTTTATCTTTCTTCAAGAATGCAGAAATCCTTTCATTCTCTACATTCTAAAGAAAACTGAAGGGGGTAGATGATTTTTCTCTACACGTCTCATTTTTCTCCTGTAGAAAACACAAAGCCCCTATACTGGTGTAAGCTTATCTACAACCTGGATGAAGAAGATCCAGGCAACAATGGCTTCATCAATGACGACTTCATTGTGTGAGTGTGCCAGACCCTTTCCCACTTTCAAAAAATTTACCGTCACCTAAATCGAATACAGCATTTTATTGATGGCTTGCCTGCTGGTAACTATAGTTTCAACATAATCTTTTTATACCACTCTTTCTTCTGGAGATGAAGGAAGATTGGTGCCCATCTGGCTAACTGCTTGTCAAATTATTTTATTCTAAGCTTTTCTATTCTCCATGTAAATCTGTATGAAAAAAAGAGAAATGCATAATTCTCTTATAGGTGAGATTGTTACTCCATCACCATAAAGCAGTACTATCATTTTTTTAGGAATAACAGTATTAATAACAATTAATGACATTATCCTGTATTTAGGTTAAATAGGAAGAACTACTTCTATTCCACAAGAAAGATTAAATAGCACTGAGCCTGCAGATCTAAAATAGTGAGGAGCATGCTGTATAGGAAGGGGTAAGATTGAGGACCGTTAAAGTAAAGAGACTATGAAAAGAAGTAAAATTGGAATATGTACTAAAAATAGCCCCAACTGAGGAAGACTGTAGACTCTTTCATTCTAAGCAATAGTATCGTAATCCAAGAGAGCCCTGAATTCAATAGGCAGGCCCATGTGTGGACTGCCACTCTGCATTGAAAAGACTGTGCTTTTAATAATGTGTGAACCAACAAAGATTCACAAGCACATTCTTATGTTAGCTCAGCTCTAAATACTAAGTATTGCATCAATTGTTGAATTGGTTTTGAATATGTCAATAGATTTAGTAATAATGTTGTATGCAAGGCAGTCATGATTTTAATGATTTAATTACATATGCACATTCATGCACAGATTGCTTCCAAAGGTCTTATTTTAGAAAAGAAAAATCTTTGTTATATTCAAGGTAGCTATAAATTGTCGTAATTGAATCTGATTTGGAAAGCTTTTTGTGATGCATTGTCCTTTAATTTTTATTTCTAGTGAAGTGTAAGTCTAAAATTCAAAGAGTCTTTATAGCTTTCCGCTTTTAAAAAATTACTTTCTGATTTTCCATTCTTCTATTTTTGTAGCTTCTTTCTGTCAGTGCATTAAAACAAATTTACTGGAGGAAATAGTGAATTATGGAAGTGGGTCTACTATCTCTTGGTATAAGTACAATTATATATTCTCCTGATGTCACCAAGAGCAAATTATTCTTTAATCATCCAGCATTACCTATTCATTTTAGATAATACTCATGCACGACCATGGAAGCTTGTGTGTGAATCCAAGGAAAAATTTATTTTTCTTAAATAATTTATTCTCCAGTAAATTATCACGTTATTTGTCTCATTTGATTTTACTTACTTTTATCCTTGAGAGTGGCTAGACAAATATATTCTCAAGCTTGTCTACCTTTGCCTTCCGCTTGAAATATATAGCTCTCTTATGCTGACAGTTACACCTCTGTGTCCTTTCAAAATACAGAGGACCTTACAGCCTCACGTATCTATGAACACAGTCAATGGCTGTCATTCTTGTTACTCACAAGACAGTGATCTTCCTCAAGGGATGTGATAACATTGCTGCTTCTTTGTTTTCATCTGCCTGGAAGTAAGCAGAAAACAGAAATGAGTTTTATGTTGGATTCCAGTTGCTTGTCAGCTTTGTCACATTTTTCCCTACTAGCTATATTTTGTGTTTATGTTTTCATTTTTTCTGCTGATTATCTTCTGTTTGACATTAATTTTAAACATGGATCTCAGTTTGGGGATGGGTAACGATTATTTGGGTAATGATACTATCCATTTCAGGGTATAATTTTTTTTCTTATAAATCAGAAAGTAGTACATCACATGATTCAAAATGACCTAAAAATATATACTGTATTTATTTATGGGGTTACAAACTTATGCATACAATTTTCAGTGAATAAATGTCAGTGAGATTTTATGAATATATTTCTCCAATCAATTTTAGTGTTAGACAACTAATTTTTGGCCTATTGGTTCTAACTGTATCATGAATTACCTCAAAATTGATTCAGCCATAAGAAAGGGCAGATTGCTGAACTTGACATCCCAGTTCTATGTGGTAATAATTTCAAATATTCCAGATATCATAATTCTTAGAAATGCAATAAAAAAATTAAAGGGAAGATGTCATAGTTTTCCAGTCAAAATCCTCATGAAAACCAAATCATTTTTAGTTGATTTGGAATAGAATTTGAATAAAATAGAAATTATTTTAGTATGTTTTCTGTCAATATATGCATTTTAAAAAATGTGATGTTGATTTTTCATATCCTTATTTTAGAGGCACTCAATATGAAAAGAAGGTTTTACATCTACATAAATCTTTAAAAAAAACTATATTCAAACATAATAACAAAAGAATGGCAGAAGAAAAAGTACATTTCATGTCTTCTCCAGATGTAATTCTCATGTCTGCCTTTTTACATATGTATGTATGCATGCATGCATCTTTTCCTCATTTCCCCCTCTTTCTCAAATTGCAGGGATATGAAACAGTAAGATTTTGTAGCAAAATTACCTCTTACTGTGATCTTTACCTGAATGCTAGCTAGAGCCTTTTCCTTAATTGATGCTTATTACTGGGCCCTACGGCTTAAAACTATGTCAGGTGCTCATGGTTGGAAAACCTGAGGGCCTAAATTTCTGTAGTCTATTTCCTTTATTTTTTTTTTTCTAGCAAAATGGATAATTGTTGCCTGAGTTTGTCTTTTCAGTGTAATAACTTGCTGTAAGTAGTGAAGAGAAAACTGCACACACTATTACTCTGGCTTTTTCCAGCTACTATCCCAGAGATAAAGTCAATAATCACTGATTCTGCTTTCCAGGATAATGGAAGCAACAACAGTTTCTACATCTTCCCAGCCATGACCAGCTAGTTTCCCTATTGCCTACCTCCAGAAGCCTAGCCGATATCACATATTTTAGCTTATTCATTTATGAATAAAAGGTACCAATTTCTATACTAGTTATGGTAGCATAAGCTATTGCAATCAATAAAATATCAATGGAAATATATTTTTTTATTTCTTTCTAATATTCCTAGTCAGCGATTGCCTTTCCTTCATAAGATGATTGAGGGAACCAGGCACCTTTCATAATGTGGCTACTGCATCACTAGCATCACATGAAACCACTGAAAAGAGGAAAAGAGAGCAAGATTAAAGCATAGTACACATTTGAAATGCCTTAGCTTGGAAACACACCATTTTATGATATCTCATAACTCTGGTAATAATTTGGCACCTGCCCCACCCATAGGCAAGGAATTCGGAAATATAGACTCTGGCTGGGCATCTAATTCATAATAATAATGCAACCACATGGATAGAGGAGCAAAATGTAAGCCTTTCTAAGTGATAAGTGATGGGAGAAGGGTATACAGGAATGTTTTATTTTTTGATGGTCAGGAAAGAATTGAGGGCATATTACAAAAGCAATTTGAAAAAAAGAAAACTTTGAGTGAGAGTTATTTCTTCTATATAGAAAAAAATATTCAGGCAAAGGATACAATAGCACCAACTTTCTAGGGTTGTGGGAAAAAAAATATATAGATAGAGAGAGAGCAAGAGAGAGAGACAGAGAGACAGAGACAGAGATCCTACCTATAATCTGAATGTATCACCAACTACTTGTCAGATCAACTGGGCAAGCAGGATATTTTGATCCCCATGACCTTTTCCCATTGATATTACTCCCATAAGTATGTTATTTCACATGGCCAAAGGGACTGTGCAGATGAAATTAAAGTTGTGAATCAACTTACCTTAAAATAAGGAGACTATTCTGGATGATCCGTGTGAGCCCAATGTAATCATATGAGCCTGTATAACTGAAATTGAAAGGCAGATGAAAACAGTGAGAGAAATATGGCAGAATAAAAGGTAGGAGACACAAGGCATGAGAAAAACTCGACCTGTCATTGCTGGCTTTGAAGACAAAGGGGTCAAAAGCCAAGGAATGCTGGTGGCCTCCAGAGACTGGAAAACACTCCCTGCCAAACAGACAGAACAACTTCAGTCCTACAACCATGTGAAACAGAATCCTGCCAACAACTTACATGAGCCTGGAAGTGGACTCTCCCCCCAGAGCCTTGAACAAGGAACCTCTTCTGCTAGCACCCTGATGGCAGCCTGATGAGAACCATGTCAAACATCTGACCTATAAAACTGCGAGATTATGAATTTGTGTTATTTTTAAGTCACAAAATGTGTGGAAATTTGGTAGGGCAAATTCTGAGATTAACCACTTTTCCCATCAATTTCCTGTGCTATAGTCATGTGATTGGTCTCCTTGCTTGAACTGTTGCCCCACTTAACATCTATTGTCCATATATGAGGCCTGGTAGGTCTCCTAAATAATGAATAAATGTTTCATTCTCTTTGTCTCAGACTCTCCAATGGCTTTCCATCACACTTTTACTCAAATCCTTAATCTCCTTTTTCATCTATAAACCTTACATTTTCCTTTAACTCACTTCTTTGTTCAACATGATCCAACCACAGTAGCCTTTCTTACTTCTCAAGCATGCAATCACATTTCCATCTCAATATATTTTTTGCATGTTTTTTCTCCTTACCTGCAGAATTCTTTTTCCAATATCAGATTATGTTTTCTCTCTCCAGATGATAAGGTCTCTGTTCAAATATCACTTTTTCAGGGGCATTCCCAAGATAAAACAGCCCCCCTTTTCATTATAACACACCTGCTTGATCTTACTTTATAGTGCTTATCATTTCTTACCATCATTTGATATGGTTATTTTATCACCTATTTACTTGAACTCCATGAGGGAAAATGTCTATTCCATGTAAAATTTTATCCACAGAGGCTAGAAAAATGCCTGGAAATATAGTGTATGTTCTATAAATATGTGTTAAATCAGTGCTGGTTAATGAAATTATAATTCAGCTGAAGGATTCTGTATTGCATACACCTTAGAGTACAAAAGGATCAATTTGGTGAAATACTGATCTGATAGATATTATCACCAAACCTGGGGAAACAAAAGCAGAACCATTAGAAATCCCTGATCTCAAATATCTACCATTACATCTTCAAATCTTCCTGTAAAATCTCTAGATTTACATTTTGGGTCTTTTTGTACGTTTCTCTACTTAGTCTATGTTCAGTCTTTGAATCATCTCAACACAACCTATTGTAGTTATTTTTCAAATCCATTTTTCTTCTTCTGATCTAGATCACTGTATCTAATGGCTAAGCAGGTATCTCACAGACACTTCACATGAAGCAGAGCAATATACTTCTCAATGTCACCTTCACAAACATGGCCACATATGTGCCTTACCTCAGTGACTACCTAAAATCCCTCTATAATTCTATCTATAATCTGGGCACCATCCTTCATTACTTCTTTACACATACTCTGCCACACCTGCACCCAGTCACTCATTTACATCTGTCCAATCCACATATATATTATTTCCCAAATATGTCTACTTTCCTGTAGTACTACTTTAGATCAAACCTTCACATCTTTCACAGCTTATAGCAATAGTTGTTTTACTGTTTGTATTCAAAACTTATCTTGAAGCCATTCCCCCCACTGCAGTCAGAGTGATTTTTCTCACAGTTAAGTTACCTTGCTTCCTTCTTTGTTTAGAGCCCTTCAATAGCTTACTATGTTTGTGTCACACACTACTCCAAAACTTGCAGTCTTAAAATAAGCACCATATAGTTTGCCCACAAATATATGGATCAGCAATTTTATCTTGGCTCTTCTGGGAAGTTCTTTTGTTGGTCTCTACTGGATCATTAATCTGTCTACAGTTATCTGCAACTGGATGATCCAAAATGGTCTTACTCACATATCTGGTAGATGATGCTGGCTGGTGGCTGACATGTGTCTCCAGTGGCCAACTAGTCTCCAATTAGATAGGCAGGGTTTCTTCACATGGGATCCTCATGGCAATAAGAAACAGTGATGAAAAATTTCAGGCTTCTTGAGGTCTAGACTTGAAGGCTAAATTACATAATTTCCATCATGTTCTATTGATCAGAGCAAGTCACAAGGCCAGCAGAAATTCAAGAAATGAATTAATGCCACCTTTTGATGGGAGGTACGGCAAAGTCACTGCCTGTCAAGCAAACAGGAATGGTAGGAGTTTTTCTGGCCATCTTTGCAACAATTTAACAACATTTCCCATATACTTAAATAGAAAATTATTAAAAAGGCACTTAATACTTTGGTCTTAGGCTTCATCTCTTACCAACCCCCAGTTCCTAACTACGCTCCGCTCATACACTACTAGCAATGCACACCATGAGCACAACATGCTCTCTTACAATTTGGGGCTTCAAGCACAGTAATTATTTCTGTTTCTTTTCTCCTTGTAAGATCCTTTCTCCAGCAAAGGTAACCAGCTTTCTTTTACAATATATAATTTTCTAATTCCCTGTGGCTAATTGAAACAACAGCTGATATTTGTAAAAATACCAGTCACTTCCTTGATTCAACTGGCAGAGCTCCTATCTCCCTCTAAAACTCTAAAAAGCAATTACTTATAACAGAAAACTTTTTTAACTTGCCTACTTTCCACCCAGTATCTAGATTTTCTACCTAATATATAATGCTTTTCATAGGTATCTCCCCCCTAACAAAAATATTTTACACATTGAACACTATTTAATTTGTTCACATCTACTTCTTGTAAATTATGAATTCCTTGAGGTAAGACATTGTATCTTACATACCATTGAATCCCCAGGATCTAGCATTCTATCTCAAGCATAAAACAAGTTTAATCAATATTTGTCAAATGTTGACTCAAATCAGAGTCAAATTGAAAACCATGAGTTAATATCTTCCTATTGCAGCTGTGGAATTTGCTTCAATAATATATACACAGATACAAATTTCTCTGAACAATTTACTGCCTGTTAGCTAAAAGTATAGTTCTATTGCATCCAAAGTTAACAGAGCCCTGCTTGTTACTCTTTGTTGAAGATATGCTCCATCATTTACTTCATCACTGATTTGAATATACTACTAAAACTCCAGTGACCTGTGAAATGCATTTATTGAAATATTTCTTTTAATTTTGTCACACTTACCTCAATAAAGAACACCAATAATGGAATCTATAACCACTTTATTATATAATTAAAAAAGAAAACAGACTCTCAATAACATTGTAATACTTGTGACTCTTTCCTTCTTATTCTTTGTCATCACTATAGTTGATGTCCATAAACCATGACTCAGATTAATATAGTTAAGACTTTTAATAAAATTAATTTTGAATGTCTTATTTGATGATATCAAACTTTTTGAACAACTAATTCCCACTTCCAGGAATATTTTCTACAGAAGAACAGCAATCAGGCTTATATTCACCCATTTTATAAAGTGATAGTTTTTGTTTGTTTATTTCAGACTACAAACAGTTTCAACCAGCAGCTCTTCTGATTGGTTGTTCCCTGTACCAGTTAAAATTTTGCCTAAAGATTAGCTGCTTTAGTAAGTAGAATGTGTACTCTTTTGTTCTTTACATAGTACCAGGTCTTGAGAATTACCATTTTTTTAATCCATTTACTAAACTTTTAATTTAATCAGTCATGTACTCTAGTTTAATGTATGCAAATCCTCTAGCAAATGATAATATTGTATATTAAGATATTCCTTAATTAGGACAAAATGGCTGCTGTATATTTCTAATATCTTGTTCTGAGTTAAATACCATCCCTAATACTGGGAACAGAATACAAACCATACTCAATCAGATGCAGGTTGTATCACATCACCAGAGTGATTCAATATGAATTTTTTTTGTATATCCTTTTCTTTTCAGTGCGTGCAGACATAGATGAATATTGATACACATTTAGACTGCTGTTCTGATTGTTTTTATCTTTTGTCCTATATCATTTAGAATTTGTTTCCCTCAATCAATTTTTGCTGCTGCTAAACAGCTCTAATGAACACTAAATATTAATTTCAGTTATTCAGATTGTACATACTTGCTGATTTAAACGAATTTTAGGGTCACTGAAAAAGACGTGTAGAATTTGTTCAGTCTTTCATAAACAAGTATAGTTAAGATATTGCTTACACTGATTTTGTAAACACATTCAGTCAGGATTTAGAATTGCAGTCATTGGCAGGTAGCTATGCATTCATAGAACTTCTAAAGGTCCCAGGATCACTTTTAAGGGATTTTTACTCGTTTAAAGATAATTAGAGTCAGCTGCATCTATGTGTCTCCTATTTTATTTCTCTAAACTTGAAAAACAGTAAATCTGCAGACATTGTGAGGCACAAATTATACTGTCAATCTACTGTGGGCTCTGGATATAGAGTCCCACTTCTTCCCTTACCAAGAGGCGATCACTGACTTAATTTTTTTAAATTTCTACAGTTAAAGATTTACTGCATAATACAGGATATGAAGTTAATGTACTAACATTTCTCCTTTGGAGAAAGTTTTTTATCTACTGCAGGATGCATTATTATCAAGATACTTTCATATATAGAATAGCCTAATTTTATTTGTTTAAATGTGCTTACTATGCCCCAGATTGCAAATGCATCCAGTCAGTAATATCAGTGTCTGTATGTGGAAGACATGTTCCCATGGATCATATGTGAAGATGTCAATAAGCTTGCCAGAAGCCACCTGCTTTGTAAATGGATTGATTAATAAATAACTTCTATTTCTATTGTCTTTGTGTTTCATGATTAGTTTTAATAAAACAGTTTACATTAAAAAAAATTTTGCGAGTCACATTTATGCAAAATGTTTATAAAAGTATGCTTTTTGTAACCTTGCTCAGGACAAAGAAGAAATGGAAACATACTAAATGCTCAATTGCTGAATATTGGCTAATTAATGTTACATGAATATTATGAAACACTATGTTGATAATTCAAGCTACTATTATAAGCCTTACTGCATGCATGGATATACAGGTACACAACAAAGAAAGCAGAATCACACATACTATATGATCTTCATTACATTAAAAAACTATACACACATGCATACACATGTAAGTTTTAGGATTCATAGGAAACATAGAAAAAGAAAATAAACCACTCATCTCCCCTTTGGAGATGGGAATGAGGTGACTGGATATGGGTGAAGAGTGAACTTGTGTTCACTCTAAATTTTCAGGTATTATTTGAATCTTGTAATAGCATGAACAGCAGTAATAATAGCTAGTATTCATTGAGGGCTTACTAAATAGTAGCTTTTTAAAATGATTTAAATCTATTAACCCATTTAATTCTCATAAGATCTCTATGGGACATGTACTAGTATCTCCATTTTATAGACAAGGAAACAGAGAGCTTGAGTAATTCAACAGGTATCTAAAAAGCTACAATTTCAAATAGGATGCGAACTCAGAAAATATGGATACACTTGAATTGCTTAATCACTACAGTTCATATAGTTCTTGTGTAATTATTTCAACATTTGAATACAAATGCAGAAATATCAGGAAATCTCCATCAATCTCACTGTAGTATAATATTGTTACTTTTTAATATTATCATATACATGGAGTTGTACTCATATTACTGTTGTTTGTGCTGCTCTATTTTAAACATAACGTTGTGCTCATTTTTGGCAATGATAGTTTTTAATTGAAATAATTGTTAGTAGAACCTCTCTTTTCCTTATTAGCTAATCCACTACTTATGTAAATGCTTTCCCTGCTGCCTGGTTTCACAGAACTTTTTTGTCAGAGCTGTCATATTTTTAGATATATTTTAGATATAGATTGCCATCAGAATCTTAATTGGTTTTGAATCCTCTACTTCAAACACCACTTTCAACATATTCTAAATTTGATTTTTTATGACACAAAATTCAGACAGCTTTCTCTAAAATACATAATCTTCCCCAAATTCTCTCAGCCACTTCTTAATTTTTTTTTCCCATTGTAGACTCCCTCCTCCAGTCAGACTCATTTGTCTGATTTTGCCTAAGTATCATTTGCTCGTTCCCACCTGCAACGAATTCAGCATACACATGGCATTTGTGAGACAGTGTTAGACATCATTGTGCATGTGATTTTTGCCCACTTGATATTCTTCTGTCTCCCTTTAAAATCCAGATTCCCTTCAAATTACTCCAAGAGTTTTTTTTAATCAGATGTTTCCAACTCTTCACACATTTCTGGTTGCCTCAGGCATTCATGAGTGATGTTTCACCTTGTATATTTGCACTTGTTTGCTCTCTGCTTTGTGAGCAGATAGAGAAAGCTCAGGAGTCCATGATCTTTATGTATAACTAGCTCATATTTTCAGCAAAAACAAATAATTTGTCTTTTTAAACTTCCAACCATAACTCCTAGCATATAGTGGACACTCGAGAAATAAAAATTGGCTATATCTCCACATCCACCAGAAGTGTGTACGAAATAGAGTAAGTAAACAAGTAGGAAAAAAGTATAATGAAATGGTACAGGAAAATAGGGTAGAAATTTAAAAGGGGATGAAAGAATAGAAACTCCAAAGAGAACAGGTGGTTTAATAGAGAAGGGGATGATTACCCCATCATCACAACCAAATTGCCCACAGCCACAGCTAAATTGAATTAAATATGAATTGTGAAGAGATTTCTACCCCAACAGGGTTATCAATCAAACAGTTTTTTAGCAATTACATCTCTTATTTCACATTGATAAACTTCATAAATGGATTCTGGTTTCAAAATTCCCCCAAAAAATGTAAAACTTCAATTACATATATTCA
Organism: Choloepus didactylus; assembly: GCF_015220235.1. Taxonomy (NCBI): domain Eukaryota; kingdom Metazoa; phylum Chordata; class Mammalia; order Pilosa; family Megalonychidae; genus Choloepus; species Choloepus didactylus. Next base: position 34,011,070 of record NC_051309.1, read on the forward strand.
ATTTTTACTCTTCTCAAAGAAATGTTGCAGACTTTTAAACATACATGAACTTACTTTTGAGCTTTATAAAGTTATATAGTGCCAAGTCAAGATTAAATATATTCAAATTTTAATTTAGAGACTAATTTAATAACTCAGCATGTCATCCTTAGTTTTACAGATTTACATCATCCTCAAATCCCCATAGGATACTTTATAATCAAGTAAACAAATTTTGGGAATTATTTAAAACACCTCAGAGGACCGAAAGAATTTATCATCATATCCATATAATTTTGCTTTTTTTTTTTCTGCAGTATTTATATAAACCTTACCATTTCATGTTTTATTAATAAAGCAACAGATGTAAAACAAGTTGAAAATAGATATACTGTAGGAAGATTCAGATTTACATTTAACTACTGATAATCACTATATAATGTAGAAAATTAGTTTATTTTAAAACTAAGTACAGAAAACTAGGTTACTAAAATAAAACAATAAAGGCATTATGAATTTTATTTTTTATGTCTTCCTATATAATGTAGAGAATCAGGTGTGTAACTTGATATCTTCATCTGGATATCAGGCAACAATATCTAAAACAATAAAACAAAAACTAATGATTCTCTCTCTAATCCTACCTTGGACCTCTTTGTGGATTTTCTGTTTTAATTAATTTAAATGATCATTCAGTCTTAGGAGTCAAGCCATAAACCTAGAATCACTAAGACTTTCCCCAATATTATTTGAACCATTATCATTTAAACCTAATTCTAGTTTTTTGTTTTGTTTGTTTTGTTTTGTTTGTTTGTTTTTCTTTAGATTTGGCCCATACTGAGAATTACACCAGAAATCATAACTTGCAAAATGAACTGTGCTAACACTTTCCAAACAGATAAACCATACCAAAACAAACCATTAATTACATTACTGAGAGTCTAAGCTCAATTTCCTTTTACAATGAAAGAACAATATTTACAAGATTGGTCCATGACAACTTCAATTAAAAAGTAACTAAGCATGCATTCACAGGTTTTAAAGACAAGTCCACTGAATTCTCTAGCAACTTGCCTAGTTGCAAATTCTGACGTAATTTCTTAAGTATTTTTCTCTTAATACCCACATATGAAAAGATTTACAATTCTTTTTTATTATGTTTTCTGTTTTTACAGCAATTCAGGGAATCTTTTTTTTTTTTTTTTTTTTTTTTAAGCTACAGATGTGTTCATGGTAGTCTTTGGTTCAGTATTTTTTTTTGTTTGTTTTAGTTCTAGAACATCCTTTAGTTTTAGTTTAAAAAAAAAAATTCTTGGTTTTCTGAAAAAATTTTACCGTAAGTATACTCTGTCTCACTTCCTCAAATTCTTGAAGAAAAGGTTGGTATGAAGAAAGTAAGAGCAATGATCTAACCTATGAAAGAAAGAGTAGTTATATAATTGCATTTTTAATAAGTCATTCAAGATTAGAAACGGGTATTATTGGAGAAAATATATGCTGTTCATATATCCATAGGAAAGTGGCTTTTTTCCCTCTACTCTATATTCTCACCACAGCCTTTTAAGTTGGTTCTCCACAAATGGGTAGGAATTTGTGATCTGACTGATAAGAACCTAACATTAATCTGGCTTTTCACTGTTGGGTAGAGGAGATGTGTTACATGTCACTACACGCAAAATGTGGTCCAGCCTTTTATAGCGTTAAATGTTTATTATAACACTGAACTGGTGGCCAAACTGGTGACCATATCTGGGGTTATTTGTTCCCAGTTCCAAATTCTTGGGTGAACCAGAAAAATACAGTTTTCAAAGATGATTCATCAGCCCCACCTCTAAAGTAGAAATACAATTCAATATGTCTTCTATAACTTTTCACTTTTCCAGATTTTCTGCTTGACACTGGGAAAATCAGGTTAGGTCTCCAGTATGGGGCTGTGTTCAATTCTCAGGGAGCAAGTAGAGAATCAAACTTAATACAAGTCTGAGCTGTAGTCACAAACGGACATGTTATCAAAGAGTCCTGAGTTGTTCAAAATATTAATATATCAGAGAAACAATACACTGAGCTTATCTGGTGATGGTAATGTTTCTTTATTTACTTTTTATTATTCAGAATGTGGAAGACAGAAAATATGAGTCTTAAGCATCCCAAACTTACAATAGAAGTTTACATTTTTTTTTTTTAATTTGTGAATTTGCCTTAAAATTAACCTTTACAAGAATCACGTGGAGAGCCTGTTAAACTCCCGAGTTTCTGCTTCAGTAGATCTGTGGTGGGCCCATAGAATTCACATTTGTAAAAATTTCCATGATGCCAATGATCCTGGCTTAGGGACGATACTTTGAGAACCACTTCCCTTGGACTACCTCATTGAGTATTAATGGATGTTGAACATCCTAAATAATACAACTGATACCTGACTTGATTTTATTATTATGAATCAGTTTTTGTCTTCCCAAAGAGAAGACCAGGTAGGCAGTAGGCAAAATTTTTGAAGAATGTATCTTTGACCCATCTTTCATTTTGCAATACTCACACTACCTCAGTCTTCTTTCCCAGTCTTGCCCACTTCATCCAAGTATAGTCACAATCAGTAATCCACCACATTTTACATCTTTACTCTTCCTTTTCCTGCCTTCTATTTTCAGTGGCAGAAGCAGCTACACATTCGTGAAAATCTGTTTCAGTTTCCAATGGACAAGTGCTAAATTACATTCTCCACCCTCCCTTGCAGTTAGGTATAACATGAGTTTAAGTCCTTAGCCAATTGAATATGGATGTTTTGGGAGAAAGCCACTTGCAGACCTAGCCCTCAAAAGCCTTCCTGTGCAGTCCTCCACGGTATTTCACTCCTTTAAATTCTGCTTGGATGAATGTGTTCAGCCCCATTCTATTTGCCTTGATGAGGAAAGTTGGACACTGATGAGACAGTATCATATAATTGCACAAAGGTAAATACAGAAATGAAGGCATTCAGGTTTCCAGAGTTATGTCAGGACTCTAAAATAATGATCATTAATTTGTGCAAGAAATTAGAGGAAAATATGAAGAAAAATAGAGGGATAGATGGAGAATTTCATGGTAAAAATATTGAATTTTTTATCAATCAAAAATACAAAGGAAAGGGAAAATTCATACCTTAAAATTAGGAAATTTTGTTTTCACCCAAAAGAACACCCCTAAAAGAGTGAAAAAGTAAAGGTTTAGAATGGAGAGAATACGTACAATGTCTATATCCAGTAAAAGAATTTGTATCCAGAATATATAAAGAATTTCTACTAATCAGTAAGAAAAAAATTAAACAACTCAATAGAAAAATTAAAGAAATGACTTGAACATATATTTCACTAAAGAGAATAAATGAATGGATATTAAGCACATGGAAAATGTTCAACATTAGTTTTAGGGAAATGCAAAGTGAAATCTATTCAAATACTTCTATTCACCCCAGAAAAAATATAAGGGAAAAGATAGAAAATTCCAACTTTTGGCAAACATTTAGAGAAACTGAAATGCTCGTATACTGCTTTTTGAAATGTAAATTGGTAAAACCTCTTTGGAAAGTATTTTGAAACATATTTATTCCTGTAATGAATGATCCTGTAATTCCACGCTGAAATATAAACTCAACTGAAATGCCTATGTATGTTCACCAAATGAAATGTATAAGAGTGTTCATAACAGCATTATTTATAATAGCCAAAAATTGGGGGAAAATGTCCCTGAGGAGCAGAATGAATAAATAGACCACAGCATATTCATATGAAAGAATATTATAGAGAACTGGGGAACTGTTTAAACTATCACTGACAACATTAAGTATTTCAAAACCATTGTCTTGAGTGAAAAAGCCAGACCAAAGAACAAACAAACAAAAAACAATAATACAGACTATAGCTTTCCATTTTCTAAAGTTGAGAAGCAGGTGAAACTAATCATTTATTTTGTTAGAATATATAGAGGGATTGTTAATAACTGGGAGGGGTCACAGTGTATCCAGGGTTCTTGTGATATCTTCTACTTGATATGTTTTACATGAGTGTGTTTATTTTATGAAAATTTGTCTAGATATACATTTATGATTTGCACATTTTTCTGTTTGAATTTACTTCATTAAAATAGTCACTTAAAACATAAAGTACACAAATTATGAGGAAAAGTAAAAAGTGCCACTTGGTGCTTTCTTTTATTACCAAATTGCAGATCAACTGTTTTATTCTGCCTCAGTTCTCTTAAAATCTATTCAATTCTTAAAATTCTTATTCTTTTTAGTGCTCTGTAAGGTGGCAATTGTATTTTAATGTTTCCAATATCCACAATTTTCCCAGTCCAAATTTTCAACTTTCTTAATTTTCTGTATTTTATTAATAGCATTTGATATCATGAGACAGCAACTTGTTAAACTTTCCTATTCCCTATCTTCATGTGATGTTTATTCTTTTGTTTCCTCCTCTACCTTTATTTTCTTCCACATAATTTTCATGAAAGTTATGGCCATCCTTCCATTCCATCACCCTTCCTCCTTAGGTCTTTGTCAATCACGTCCGTATAAAGACTTCATAAAATTATATTTACACATAATATATACAACAATTAGCTGTTCATTTACACTTGGATTTTATTTCATAATCATGCAAAATATTATCAAGCAGTCAAGCAGTTCCTCAGCAGGAGTGACTACTGTAGCTTCCAGGTTGGCTTGCCATGCTTCCATAGATTCATCTGGTAAGGAGAAAAGTAGCCCAAAAGGCTTTAGAGAGTTTATTTCTCAGATACAGCAGGCAGCACGAATTCTATATTCACATTGAATTCCCTTGTCCCCCTGGGGAGCAATACAGCAGTTAGCCTAGATAAATACTGAGAAAAAGTGGGTCTGTGCAACAGAAAAGTATCACTGAATAACAGAAAACTTCCAGTCTTACAAAAAGCTGCTGTAAAACCTGTCTATCTGTCCCAATAGAGAAACACGTTAGCATTATTACCCTGCAAGTCTCTCCAAAGAGGGGAAGGAAAGGCCTTACTATCCTGGACTATGCTTCAGAAAGGAGAGATTGTCTTTATCCTTCTCAGGGAAACAAAAAACTACGACTACCCTCTGACCCATAGGAAAACACTATCTCTAGCATCCAAGGTCTTTTGCTATGGAAACATCCTTAAAAAGACAATCTGGGTCAAAAGACATGTGGAAACACCATGTAAAATTGCCTGCCAATAAATGCTCTTAAAAAGAAGTCAATCTGAAAACCAGTGAAATGACAGAGTTGGCTACTGACTCATGAAGGAATATTGTGTACATCTCTTCCCAACTCCATGCTCAGTGACATCATACTGTAGTTCAAAATCAACTATGTTGGAAGTATTTACACATGTACAACAAATCAGGGCTTTCCTCCCCCCAACCCACTACCAAAAGTCCAGTTACTAAACATTTCCTTTCATACCACTGGATTCTCCCTACTGTATTACCTTTTTGTATTGCAGCTAATTAAGAGTAAATAATAAAAATTACTTATTGAAATATGGTAGTTTTAACAATGAAACAACTGTAAATCTATAATCACAAATGTGCAGAGCTATTATATTTTTGTTATTTAAATGTTAATCCTTTATTTGCATCACCATTCAAAATTCCTGTCCACCTTCACTGTTTATCCAAATAACATGCGGGTTTGAAGGTTATGTTAAATTAGAGGCAGAATCTGTTGATTGGCAAAATCACGGGATTATGTACCTAAAAGCCTGGATTTAATCACCACACTTAATTTAATGTGAGCCTTCTATTATATCCCACTCGAAGTAGATGAGGCTCTGCTGAGAGGGAAAATCAATTTCAGCTCCCTGGGACTTGAAGTTGAATATCTGCAGTTATTTTTTGTAGCATTTGGTTCTTGATACATAACAAAACATCACTACATTAACATATTCTCATTGACTTGAAGTTGGCTGGGGCAGCTCTGCTGATCTAGGCTGGCTCTGACAGAATGGCTTTATTTTAGGATAAGACAGCTGGAGTAGTTGCTCTAGATTTTTACATCAAGTCTGTGAGTCAGCTGTGGCCACTCTGATTCATGTGTTCCTTCTGGGGTCTCAGGTGAAGAGGCAGCAGGAACTCAGGGTAAGCTCTTTTCATATTGATGTAGAAGAGGAAGAGAGCACATTCAAATACAGAAGCACATTTCAAAGCCCTGCTTGCCTCTTGCAAGCTAAATAAATTGGCTAAAAAGTCATTTGACCAAGCCCCAACTCAAACATCGGCTATACTTCTACCATGCTAAGGTCATGGTAAGGGCATGGATTCAGAAAAGGATAAATAGGGTTATTCAGTTTACCACATTTGTAATCTTAGAAAATTGTAACATGGGTGAACATCACTTTCCCACTCTATAATATAGAGATAATAAGGAGTCGCTGGAAAATACCATGTATATTTATAACATGTAAAATATGTTAAAAAAAAAAAAAAAGAATTAAAGAAACACCTGTATATACCTATATTCAGTTCAATAAATAAGCCATGGCAGGTATATGTGAAATCCAAATTGAGCACCTACTGATCCATACCCCTTTCTCTCACTGGATACTTGGATTGTATTTTGGTCATTCTTTCTTTCCTACAAAGTATACAAGTATAAACACATTATGAATAAATATCCCTGCTTTTGAAATCTTGATAAATGTCACCATTTTGTGTGTATTTTCTATTTTTTCATTCAATACATTTTTGAAATATAAATATGAACATCCTTCAATCCTTTTTACTGATATATAAAATTCCATTGTATGAATATATCTTGATTTATTTTTGCTTCTTTTCTTCCTGTTGATAGACATTTGCAGTAACTTATTTTTTTATTTTTTTATTTGTTTGACTTACAGAGAACATTGCTATTATAAACATTCTGGAATACTTCTTCTGGGACTAATGTGTGATAGTTCACTAGGTATATCTGGCAAGAATTAGAAGCACTGGGCCAGTATGCAATTGCCAGTATTGTTAAATAAAGTGAAAGGATTACTAACTTAGTGTCCCAGTTGCTAAAACAACTATCATACAGTGGGTTGGCTTAAACAGTGGGAATATATCAGCACATAGTTTTGAGGCTAAGTGAAGTCCAAAATTGAGGCATAAGCAAGACAATATTTTCTTCATGGAGGCTGTGGCATTCTGTGTCTGGCTGCTAGTGACTCTTGGTGCTTGGCTTTTCTGTCACATGACAGTAGACACGGCAATGCTTTTTCCTTTCTACGGTTATGTTGATTGGCTTCTTCCTGTGACTTTCTCTCTCTGTGTCTGAATTTCATTCCTCTTATAAATACTCCAGTACTCCAGATTAAAGCCCAACCTGACTCCTTGGGCCGCACCTTAACTGAAGTAACATCTTCAAGAGATCCTATTTACAGTGGCTCCACACCCACCAGACAATGGACCAGTTCTAAGAAAACTTGCAAACTGGGGTGCACAATTCAGTTTGCCACAATATCCAATCCATCAAATGCTGGAAAACAGAGATCACTCTCTGTATATGTGTTGTGTGTGTGTGTGTGTGTGTGTGTGTGTGTGTGTGTGTGTGTGTATAATGTATATGTGTATAAAATTTATTTAATTTTGAACTCTCCATCAAAACAAGTGATGCTATTTTTAACTGTAGTACCTTTCATACCCATCTCTCCTGATTCAGTCAACAATTTCCTCCATATCTGAGGTCTTATGTCTTACATATTTTGAATAGTTCATTGGCACATTAAATATACAATTGCACTATGAATTAGATGCTTATATATAAAGAACTTCTTATGTCCTAGGCTAGAGAATTATATTAAATGTTCTCCCCAAATATTTTTAGGTTTATTGACTATGGACAAATATTAATATGATAATGAGAATGCTTTCTCTCCCATCAGTGATCAAATAAATGAAATTTTAGCCATAAATCCAATTTTAAAGCCATTTTTAAACATTTAGCTAAAAGGTTTGGCCAAATATCTTTGCCCTAATGACTGTAGTACATTTGACAAAGTCAAATAATGGTTGATACAAAATTTTATACTTACTCAGAGTTGTCCTTACAATGAAATATCACTTTATACTAGTTCAGAGTATCTAAATACAAATGGTAAGTTATTTGCCTGCTGAACATGGTTGATTTCATATCTTGAAGTGTTGTGCTAAAAATCAATTGCAATTAGCTAAAGATTCAAACTTCAGGGGAGCATAAAATATTTGATTCATTGTTGGATTAGTAATCATCTTATTCAACAGTACACCCTGCATATGCAGAAAGAAATATTGATTTAATCCAGTTTTGCTGCATTTTAGAGCATCTTTTGAATACTAATTTTAAAAAAATAGAATAATATACCTAACTCCAAAAAATACATATAATTTCAAATGATATTTCCCTATAGATCAAAAAGAAAATTCTTAATATGATATCATATCAAATAAATCTCAATAGTTTCTCATGTTCGGTTTTTAAAATGCATTATGTAATCATGTTTGAGTAAAGAAACACAGAAGAGGCCTTTACTTTTGGCAGATCATTGGTAGAAAAGGGCCTTTATCCTTAGCTTCACCTTGATTTAGGATACATTTTGAACAACCCTTGCGGTCGCAGTTGATTTATCTGGGGGGGGGGGGCGGCCGGTTGCTGAACCCTTGGCTCTCGGCGTTGCTCGGAGGGTACCGGCGGCGGGGGCTCTTTCCCGGAGGCGAGGGCGAGGCGGGGGACTGGGCCCGGTCCCCGGCGGAGGCGTGCAAGGTGTGGAGGGCGGCGAGAAGGGAAAGACAAGACACTCTTCCTCCAGTAGGGGTAGAACAAAAGGGGGGGGCTTTATTCAGGGGGGTAAAACCAAGAGCATTTATTAGGGGTGAGCACAGGTTATATAGGCTGGCATAGAGGGCGGGGGTTGTTACAAGCCAATGCTGAGGGGATAAAGGCTAGGATTGGTTCTGAGAGGGTGCGGAGGTTAGGATTGGTTCTAAGAGAGCACGGAGGTTGTTTGAAAAGGGGCGGGAGTTGCTCCGGTAACGGTGTCTGGCAACAATGTATGCGCACTGGTGGTGATGGGAGTTGCACTGGCAACGGGGAGTGTCCGGGCAAGATAAGGGGGTGGGGAAAAGGCGGTTCCCTCCGGCAAGCCTCCCCTAACGGTGGTATTTTGGGTGAGGAAATGGGGCCTGCCTCCGGCCTCACTTTCTCAGGCCTGGGGGGCAGTGGAGGGCGCTGTCGCCCGTGCCCACCACCCTCCCCAGGGGCTGATCAGGTCCCCCAGCCCAGGCCCGCCAAGTCGAAGCACTTAATCAGTATCCCGCATTTCCCCCTTCTTTTCTAATTAAAGGAAGAAGCTTACCGGAGAGGTCCGCTAAGGGATGAGGGAAGGGGGAGGCCGGGGAGGGGAAAAGGGGTTGACGGTGGCTCAGCGAGGCTGGAGCTCGGCGTTGGTGTGGCGCCCGGGCGCTCGACAGGGGCCTTGCTGCTTGCGGGATGGACGAGGGTGGCGACGCTGAGGAGGGTTAGCTTCTTCAGTGGAGGCAAGTTGTTGATACTGGACTTGCACAAATGATGAGAGGACAGCATTGGTATTGGCCTGGCTTTTAGCAAGTTGGCGAAGTCTGCGGATAACCCAGGGTCCTAGGGTGAGAGCTAGAATAATTATTAGTAGGGGGCCTATGAGGGGGAGGAGGTAAGGGAGGAGGGAGGTAAAGATGTGGGACCAATAGTTGGCAGCTTCACGGTCTCTTTTGCGTTGTTCTAGTCCCTCTCGGACCTTCTTTAGGCTGTCTTCGGCGAGACCTGTGGAATTGGCATAAACACAGCATTCTTCTCCTAGGGCGGCGCAAAGGCCTCCTTCTTTGAGGAGAAGAAGGTCGAGACCTCGGCGGTTTTGGAGCATGACCTCAGAGAGGGAGTTAACAGAATTTTTAAGATGGGAAATAGCGTTTTGTAGGTGACTAATATCTTCGTCCACGGCTGCCCTGAGGTGAGTTAGGGCAGAGTTTTGTCGGGCTAGCGCGGCAATTCCAGTGCCAGTGCCTACAAGACCTAGGAGGGTGGCGATCGTGAGGACGGTGATGGGCTCTCGCTTTTGCAGAGGGGCAGGAGCTGCAGTTGTTTCCAGGCGGAGGAAGAAGTCTTCCTCGCTGTGGTACAGGACCCTAGGGATAAGGACAATTAGGAGGCAAGTTTCTTTAGTTATATTGATGGTTTGCACGTTAAGGCAGGGGGTAAGTCCTGTAGAGGAGCAGAGCCATTGGGAGGAGTTGTGAGGAATAAGAAATTTGGCAGAGCTGCTGGGAGATGAGTAGTTGGCACAAGCTGTGAGGTTGGGAGAGTTACTTGAGCGAGGGCGGATGCACTTTCCTGTAAAGGAGACTGAATGAAAGGTTAGGGGGACGGCAGAGGTATTCCAATTGCAGTTCGAGGGGCTGTCCTCTGTGTTTTCTGAAAAGGAGAGGTTGGAGGCAACTGGCTCATACAGGGGGAAGGAGGTGGAGAGGCAAAGCCAACAAGAGGAGGTAAGATTGGGGTTGGAGGAATTCACTCGGACTGGGGTCCAGGCCCAGGTGTACTGTTGTCATCTGGTGCACCAGGTTGCAGAGACGACGGTGTTCTCATCTCGTTAGATGCGTGGTTGCTGGTGGCGGGCCGGATTGCCCTTCTTGGGATCCAGATTGGTTGTGCTGCATCATCTGGGAAAACACAAGCAAACCCGCGCCCCTGGGCGAGGAGTGGGGAGGGACCCTTCCAGGCATTATTCTCTGGGTCCTTCCAGTAAACCATTGGGGCCTGGGTGGGCCTATACGAGGGCCCCCAATGTTTATGTAGGGGCGAAAGCCCTTCTTTATTGAATGTGAGTAGATTAAGGTGAATAAGGGCTGCTATGATAAGGTCCCCTGGAGTTGCCTGGGGGAGCATTGCCCTTTCTTTTTCAATTTGTGTTTTTAAGCGGCGATGGACTGCTTCCACAATGGCTTGCCCCTGTGGATTATAGGGGATGCCCAAATGATGGGTGATGTTATATAACTGAAGAAAGGCCGCAAAGGAGGCACTGCGATAGGCAGGCCCATTGTCCGTTTTTAGGTCCCAGGGGACTCCCATGAAGAGAATTCCTTGTCTTAGGGCCTTGATACAGTGTTTGGCCGTTTCCCCGGCAAGGGGGACTGCATAACACATGGCCGAGAAGGTGTCAATTATTACATGCACATATTTGAGGCGCCCAAAGGACGGAACGTGAGTTACGTCCATTTGCCATCTAGAATTGGGTTTTAGGCCTCGTGGGTTGACTCCCTGAGGTTGCAGGGGGCCAAGCGGCGCAAAGGGCGCACAAGTTGCGCAATTGCGGACACGATGTTTACAGGTGTCTAGGGGGAGGCCACATAAATGATGTAACGACGTAGCCGAAAAGTGAAACCTGGAATGCAATAACTTGGCCTGGTTAACAGCATCCCCCGGAGGGGCTGCCGTGTGGGTCAGCATAGCTTGGGTATTCTGAGCTGAGACCGCTTGGTCTACTATATTATTGCCATTAGCTAGGGGCCCCGGAAGGCCTGAGTGACTACGAATGTGGCTAATGAACCAAGGATCCTGTCGATGCTCCAGGATGCTCAGAAAGGGCTTTATCAATGGCCGAGGTTCCCGGGAAAAAGGTGGAAAACGCGAGGACTCGGCAGACCTGATACGTGTAGAGGCTGTCTGTGAAAATGTTTACTGGGTGGTTACAGTGGGTGTTTAGCGCGTATGACACTGCCAAGATTTCCCCCACTTGGACTGAGTGAAGGTTGACATAACTGAATAGGCGGGGTTCTGGATGGTCCTGGGAATAAGAGAGGAAGGTGAAACGGGTTTTGGAGGCGTCAGTGAAGACAGTAGTGGCACCCGGGATGGGTGCAGAGGAGGGGAAAGGATGGAAGGGGCTGCGGAAGGGAAGCTTGGCGAGCCCCTGTAACAGTCGATGGCTAGGATAGTGGCAGCTGAATTCCCCCTGAAATCCTTCTAAGAGGATTTGCATGTCCGGGTTATCACGTATAAGCAGGCGGGTTTGGCCTGCGTCTAGGGGTCAAACAATTTTTTCCGGCGGCTCTCCGAATACATGAACAGCCAGGGTGACTAGATCTGAAGCTAGGTTGATCCAGAGCCGCACTGCGGGGCAAATTTTCCTAAGCCGGCTTTTAGCAGGGTGCACTTAAAGTAGAGGGCCTGGCACGGGAGTGGCGGTAGGGGCAGCGCTGTTCTAAGGGTTGCCTTGAGGTGTAGAAGGCAGCCAGGGGTTGTTAGTCGGCAGGGTGGGAGGGGCGGCGGCAGCTGCCGGCAGCGGCTCCGAGGGGGAGCTTGTCGAAGGGGGAGGTGGAAGTGGGAGGCCCCAAGCGTCGCAAGATGGCGGCGCGGTAGGCGTGGCTAAGACACAAGATGGCGGACTAGCTCTGCCCTGTGAAAGGGCGGGGTCTAAGGCATAAGATGGCGGACTAGCTCCGCCCTGTGAAAGGGCGGGGCCTAAGGCATAAGATGGCGGACTAACTCCGCCCTGTGAAAGGGCGGGGCCTAAGGCATAAGATGGCGGACTAGCTCCGCCCTGTGAAAGGGCGGGGCCTAAGGCATAAGATGGCGGACTAGCTCCGCCCTGTGAAAGGGCGGGGTAAAGCGCATGCGGTTTCCGGCCCAGCTTAGGGCTGACGTCATCACTAGAGCACTTCCTCCCCTCAGTAGAAGAAGAAGGAGGAAGTTCGCCATTTTGGAGCAGTCTGGGGGGGGCGGTTGCAAAGAGGCACACGGTGCCAAACAAAGAAACAAAGACACAAAGGACTACAGCAAGGTAATGGAGGGGAAGAGGGAGAGTGTCTGGAGGAAGAGTGTCAGGAGGAATGAGGGACATAGGAAGAGAGGACGAAAGGTAGTCGGGGGCAAAGCCGGGTTAATACGGGAAAGGAGGAGCGGCCCGGGCGCGGAGCGGCGAGGGAGAGGCGGCTCCGGACATGGAGCGGCGAGGGAGAGGCGGCTCCGCGGGGCGGCGAGGGAGAGGCGGCCCTTACCTTGCAGGCGAGGAGAAGGGGAGTTGGAGAGGCGTCCGGGCGAGCGGGTGGTTTACTGGACCGCTGCGTGGAGAGGACCGGCCCCACGTTGGGCGCCAGTTGCGGTCGCAGTTGATTTATCTGGGGGGGGGGTGGCCGGTTGCTGAACCCTTGGCTCTCGGCGTTGCTCGGAGGGTACCGGCGGCGGGGGCTCTTTCCCGGAGGCGAGGGCGAGGCGGGGGACTGGGCCCGGTCCCCGGCGGAGGCGTGCAAGGTGTGGAGGGCGGCGAGAAGGGAAAGACAAGACACTCTTCCTCCAGTAGGGGTAGAACAAAAGGGGGGGGCTTTATTCAGGGGGGTAAAACCAAGAGCGTTTATTAGGGGTGAGCACAGGTTATATAGGCTGGCATAGAGGGCGGGGGTTGTTACAAGCCAATGCTGAGGGGATAAAGGCTAGGATTGGTTCTGAGAGGGTGCGGAGGTTAGGATTGGTTCTAAGAGAGCACGGAGGTTGTTTGAAAAGGGGCGGGAGTTGCTCCGGTAACGGTGTCTGGCAACAATGTATGCGCACTGGTGGTGATGGGAGTTGCACTGGCAACGGGGAGTGTCCGGGCAAGATAAGGGGGTGGGGAAAAGGCGGTTCCCTCCGGCAAGCCTCCCCTAACGGTGGTATTTTGGGTGAGGAAATGGGGCCTGCCTCCGGCCTCACTTTCTCAGGCCTGGGGGGCAGTGGAGGGCGCTGTCGCCCGTGCCCACCACCCTCCCCAGGGGCTGATCAGGTCCCCCAGCCCAGGCCCGCCAAGTCGAAGCATGTAATCAGTATCCCGCAAACCCTCTTGTACAAAGGTAATGAAGCATATATAAATGCTTTTCATCCTTCTAATGATCTGGTGTTATCCAAGATTGACCAGACAAATCAACACCTTTGGTTAAATCACTATATATCTACAATCACAGATGCCAGGTCTAGTGGGGTTTAAGTAGGATGGATTAGGGTATAAAAGAGAGAATGTGAGAAATTGTAAGAAAAGCAGCTCTTTCCTTCTATATCTACCACAAAAAGACTTATTATGATCCAGTTTTGTTTAACTAAGAGCAGGCTTACTTGCTAAATATTTCTAATAGTGGTATAATACCAAGTGTCATTTGTTTAACTCTTAAATCATTTGAAGGGTCTTAACTTTTAAACAAAATGTTCATGTAAAGACCATAAATACAGGGAAACAAATAAGCAAGTGACATTTTAAGCCCCCATCAGGTTTCCTTTAATTTTTCTATGAAATTAAAAATAGACTTGCATTTACTGATATGCTTGAAGCTTCTAAAACTCAAAGGAAAACTTATGAAAAATATACTAAATCAGTCAATGGGTAACTTAGAGTGGAAAATATGCGTTTTGAGTAAGCAATCTTCAAGTAGAAGATTGTAAATTATCTGTTCTAGGCTAATTTCATTCTGAGAATTTGGATTCTTTTGAAATTTTCTTTTATTTAGAGTACTTTTGATATATTTCCAGCCTAGGAAAATGAAGGGCAAGCATTATTCTCCAAAAATTGTACTGTAAATTTAGTGAATTATGAGTAACCATCTGTATAGGTTAGATAATGGGCTTTTTACTAAAATTATAAATAAATACATGTGTATGTGTTAATAAATTAGTTAATAATTCTGGGTAAAATTATAAATGGCAATATTGAAGTCAATTATATTTTTTAAGATTTGTAAAAATAATGCATCCAAGCACGTCCAAATCTACTTATTTTTCTGGTAACTGAAAGTAAATTTCCCTTTCCATCCTTAAGGATTAAGAGCAAAGATTATTGAGATTATTGAATTTTGTAGAAATCATTGCACAAGAAAAACTCAAGAAAAGAAAAGAGCACTTCCATATGTAAAGTTTATCCTACAACAGCCATTTTCAAATGTAATGTGCAAAAACTCACCTGGACATGTTGGAAAAATTCATTTTTTTGTTCAGGAGGTCTGAGATGGAACCTGAAATTATGAATTTCTCTTTAGCTTCCAGTAAAGTAAGATGCCACGTTCAGGAAACCTACATGGCAAGGAATTATAAGCAGCCTTGAAGAGGTATGGGTAATTTCTAGGCCCTGAGTACAGCTCCCAGCCAACAGCCGGCAAAATGTAGACTTCCGTTATCCAACTTCAAGGGAGTTATTTCAACAACCTGAATGAGTTAGGAAGCAGAATCTTTCCCAGACAATCCTTGAGATAAAATGCAAAGTACATTACAGCCAAAACACCTTGACTGTTTCCTTTGATACCCTGAGCAGAGGACCCAGTTAAGCCAAGCTCAGACTCTTGACCCAAGGAAAATGTGCGATAATATGTGTGCTGTGTTACCTTGTTAAGTTCATGGAAATTTTCTATACAGCAATATATAATTAACACATATTTTGAAACCTGAAGTTGGCTGTTGCTGTAACAAATACCCTATGGCTGTAAGGAAATCAGTTTTGCCAACAAAACTGTAAGATTTCAAGAGGACTCTGAGCACTGGATGAGATCATGGCTGCAAGCAACATCTTGAGTCCAGCCTTGTGAGTGCCTACAACAAAGGACCTAGTGAAGCCATGCCTGGACAGTCTCCTGATCCACATAGACTGTCAAGGAATAAATGTGTGTTATTTTAGCTGATTAAGTTTTTGGTAATTGTTACCAACTAATATAATTCTTTACACTGATTTAGGCAATTCAACAACAATTAGATGTTGTGATAAAAAACTATAGTACCAAGTACTAAATTAAAAGAGTAGGTCATTTTTTAAGTTTATTGAATTCCAGGATATGGATTCATACTGTATTAGAACAAGGAAATACAGCAATAACAAGATATGAATATGTCAGTGGAGCACCATAAATTATAGAGGAATACAAAATAGATTTATTTAATTTGCATTTAGAACTTGGTAGTTAAAAGTATCATTGGACAATGAAATCACAGCCTGAAGAAATTTTTGTGGAAACATTTTAAGTTTGTATCACTCCCTGTGCTCCAAACAGACATTTTCATAAATATGAGATCTTGTTCTGCCATTACCAGGGCTCACTCCAATGATTATCAAGGAGTATAAATTCAAGATAGCAAATCCCTAATTTAGGAAGTATTCTTACAAACTATTGCATTATCACTTTTAACATTTTATTTGATTTTCTAGCCATTATTATGATTCATGGTAAGCAATCTCTTCTGGAAAATCATTCTGATAACCAGTCGTAATTACACGTATTCGTACATTACAATCAACTTTCTGAGAAAAAAAATGTATTTAAGTAAAGTGGGAGCAATTTTTTCTTCTTCAGTAAGTTTCAGAAAAGATTAATATTCTCCTTCTTACAAATTCTTCTAAACTATAACTAAGAAACCTGTATTAATGCTTTTTACATGTAATAACCTATAGTAAATTGCTTTATTAATATGGTTAATTGCATATATGTATATAAAGTAATTTCTGAGTAAGAATAATGAATAACAAAACTAAGCATGCCACAAGATAATGAAGAAAACAAATTTGGCATGGTGTTATGCAACTTAAAAAAATTCTTGCACCAATAATATTTAGATATATTTAGACCCATTTTAGAGATGATCTTGTTCTTTCTCCCAAGATTAATGGAAGCTGAAGGCCTGAAGACACTGCCAAAAACTTTGGTGTCTCTGAGGATCCTGTAAATATTGGGGCAGTGATAATTCTATCATTTTAAAAGGATTTTGGAGCACAAACTGGCTACATCAAATGAGTCCCTAGGGACAAGAATCAAGAAAAAACTCTCCATACACTCCAATAAAATATTTTACATTATAAATAGAATTTAAGCTCCATAAGAACTTCCAGAAGGGACAGGAACCCTATGTCTGATTAACAGATGCCATACCAGGAGATTTAAGCCTACATTGGACAATATCTGTATGGATGGCAAAATTTAATCTCCAAACTGCAATTATCAAATACACTTCACCTATCATAATATTTAGGCAATTCTGGGTTTTTTAATTAACAGAAATATTCTGAAAAGAAAATTACAAGCACAGTATGAAAGGGAACTAGTAAGAAATGGCAAAGAAATAGAGATTTTTAATAAAAGATGTCTGTGTGTAACTTGAAAATGAATATTAATATATTGAATTTTGAAAGGAATATTGTACACCACTAAGCTAAAAAATTATCTGCAGTACAAGTTTTATGCATCTTAGTACCTTCCTCAATGCTTCCCATACAGTGGGCACTTAGTTGGAATTTGCTGGATGACTGAATAATCTTTTATTATTAATTTCTGTATATAATTTATATAATTTAAATTATATTGCATTTATTTTACAATTAGGAGTGGTTGTGCTCACTAGGAGGCATTTGACAATGTCTGAAATATTCTTGATTGTGACAAATGAGCAGGTTATACAATCATTTAGTGGAGAGAGGCCACAGATGCCACTGAACATCCTAAAATGCACAGAAGAATCTCCCACCACAAAAACTATCTGGTCCAAAATGTCAACAGTGTCATGGTTGAGAAACTGCTTTAAAGAAAGGAAAGTATGAAATAATTTAATTAGTTTCAAAAGTTAGGTAAGATTGGTACAAAATTATGATTCATTAGGTAATCATAAAAGAACATTTCGTTAATCAAGGATTCCTTCCCTGAATTAGAAAGACAATTTCATATCAACACTGTTTGATTTCTTCCACTTCTGATTCTGTATTGCTGTAGATACAGCATTTCAAAGGGAAGGTTAAATGTAAGGATGATAAAAATTTAGTAGAAATGAGAATACATTGGCAAATACTCTAATTCTAGAATGACAAAACAGTTCTGATTGCCCTGATGAGAGATTAATTGAAAATGATTTGAGTGGAAAAATAAGATAATTTATTGATATGAATATGGTAATGTGAATAATTTGGTATTCACAGCAATAGTTTGAGTGCTGTGGCTTTTATGCTGAAAGTTTCCCATTAGAATGTGAATCTAACATTTTGAATGACTTATAATGTGTAGGAACTCATGACTATATGACATAGATAAACTATTCTAAGGAGTCTTTTCAGGGATTCCAAATAAAATTAGACTCAGCAGGATCAAAGCAAAAGATATGATTAGAAATTTAAATAGTCTCACCCCAACTTGGTTGATTTTAAATGGCTATATGGTATTACAGATCCATGAAGCACTCCTACTTAGTTATAGTCATGATACTTAAAAGGATTCTCAATATTAGTATTTTCAGTTATCCAAAGACTGAATTCAAAATATAAATGTAAACATATATTTGTTATTTGTCATCTGTTATTTTAAATGCAGAAAACATTAAATTGATGTTTAATATTTTTTGAGATATATATTGCTTCAATTTGACTGTTAAATTGAGGTTGCCATGAAGTCAGAGATCATTGCACTTGTTCATTTATCAGCAGTACTTAGCACACTGCATGGTGGTACACAGTGGGTGCTCAGTAAATGTTTTTAAATGAATGCACTTGACCATACTTATTGTGTATGAGCATTGAAAAGACTCATCTGCATAAGGAAATAACTGAAATTGGGTGAAATGTAACCCATAGCATTCTTAGAAATTTGCTTTTTAACTACTTGTTAAATTATACTTTGAAAGTTATCGCTTTTCTGTATAAATATTATATTTCACGATGAAAATGTAAAAAAAAAGACATCTGCAACTGATAATTTTATACTTAATATATTTAGAGACAGGTCCCCCCCCCCCACACACTCTGGCCATAGTGGTAATTGAGGTCTTTTTTTGTTGCTGTTATTCTTTTTATTGTTGTTGTTGTTACTGTTATTTCCCCTAAATGTTCAGTTGAATTTATTCTAAGGAATACAGCTTCTCCCATTAAAAAAACAAAACAAAACAAAAAAATTAAATTAGAATTATGAAGAAAACAAAAATCACCATCTCTAATAACTAAGAGTTTCCATTTACAGAGCTCTTAAAAAGTTTCAGGCTTTTGAAGTTTCAAGTCATTGATGATTTTGTGCTCTCTTCCTTGGTTTAATGTAGGCCCAAGCCAGCAACTTTTTGCTATTGAGCTGCCAGGCGCTGAGGTGGTCTATTAGGAAAATAAGCCAAACTGAGAGTCAAGCCTTTATTCACTACTTAAATTGTGTAAACAAGAGAACAAAAAGATAAAAGTGCCCTCACCCTCAATTTTCCATTTTTCTCCACAGAACAGCAGTGGGAGATGATCAATCTGACAATGTACAGCACACATGGGGGAATTTGTCTCACTGCCAAGAGAACCCCAAACAAAAGGTTTCTGCAGTTTAATGGAGCTAGTGGGAAGTGGCGGGCAGCTAATAGTGGAAAAGTACTGAGTCAGAATAGAGAAAAATGTCAACCCCTGCCATCCTTACCGCCCAATAAAAGAAGCTTCAGAATGGGGATACCTAACACCTGGGCTGGTATGGCCAGCATGGGAAACAGAAATAAGACCCAATCCTTGACTGTAGCTCCCTCCACGTACTGCAGTGCACTACACATGTACCAAATCTGGTGTGGGGAGGCAGCTTTCTCCCATGAGGCCTGGTAAGGAAAGCCTTTCCAGTCACCTATGGCTGAGCCTGAATGATTACTCAAAGGATTTTAGCCAGAAACTGATTCCTCAGTTGCCTGTGTGGTTGATTTTTTCTGTTTTTCTTGCCACATGTCCATGATTATGACAAGTTATAGCAAACAGATCCCCAGAGATTTTGATTAATGGTCAATTCACCTTTTAAGAATTTTTGTTTTGTTTTGTATATAATTTTTAGGGGTCCTGGTGTATTTCTAATACTCATGACTCAATATGAGTAGAATTAATCTGGACCATAAAGGGACTCATTGGTATAGCCAATATCAGAGTATCTCCAGACCTGTTTCAGCAATAATATACTTTACTATACAGTTCTTAAAACCAAAATTACAGGGGGCAGAGCAAGATGATGGCATAGAGAGGTGTGGAATTTAGTTAGCCCTCTAGAACAACTGGTAAATAACCAGGAACAGCTAGTAAATAATCTGGAACAACTGTTGGGAGATATCCATGAATGGACACACACTGTACACCAGCCTGGAATAGGTGGAACAGCTCAGATTGTAGCACAGAATCATAAGTAAAGCTCTGCAAACTTGGAACCAGCACCACTACCCCCTGCAGACAGGGCAGGCCAAGCTGAAACACTTCCATGTGGGAAAAAAGAAACAGGTTACATGGAAAGTAACCCAACAAAGCTCCAATTGTGGTTTTAATTAGCAAATTTGGACTACTGAATGCAAGCTACAAGCACAGATAATTGTATGGAAAGTAAGGGAAGCAGTCTCCTTCCAGCAGGGAGGAGGCAGGGCTGACAGGGAAAAAATATGTAAATAAATAAAAACAGAGACTTTTGGAGATGGTTGAGCACAGAAGACAGCTGTGTCCCAAGAAAAGGGGCACAGAGAATTGGGTACCAACTCTGGTAGACCCATGAAACTGAGGGCCTGGGGACTGGCTCTGAAAAGGGGCTTTTGCTCTTTTTCCAATTTTTTCTCACACTCTAAGCAGCCCGTTAGAGAAAGCCATGGGTATTTTCAATTCCATGCTGATCCAGGCAAGGGTGAAGTTAACAGAGCCAGAAAGACAAAGGAGGAATTAAAGTTAACTCCCTAGGGGGTGTACCTTCCCTGAGAAAAAGAGGGGTGGGACTGGCTAAAGTGGCTGCTCTTTCTCAGAGAATTCAGACTTGGAGGAAAACAAACAAACCAGAAACAAGTTAAGCTTGGCTTCTGACACCCTTGGCCCCTCACCAGGTAAGGGTCCACTGTGACTTAAAGGGACTACACCTCTTTACACAAGTGGGGAGCTGTGGGTTAACAAGTGTCACCTGCTGGGCTAGATAGGGGAAGCACAGAGTCTATAGGCCTCACAGGAATGTCTGTTAATCTTCTAGAACTCACCCTCAGGGAAACCTAATACTGAATACAGCCTCTTCCTGAAATCTGAGCCCATTCTGGGAAAATCTGACTGGGACAATCAAGGAAACCACATGCCTAGACAGCAGAAAATGAGAAATCACACTAGGGAAACTGAAGAATGGCCCATCAAAAGAACAAACTTACACTTCAGCGGAGATACAGGAATTGAAACAACTGATTATTAATCAAACAAATCTCCTAAATCAATTTAAAAAAAAAAACAATCCGACAATCAATTTCAACAAGTTGAGGGAAGATATGGCAAAAGAGATGAAGGAAGAAACTGAAAGTTTGAAAAAACAATTGGCAGAACTTATGGGATTGAAAAGTGATGAGGACACAATGGTGACACACAGCAGCAGATTTGAAGACAAAGAAGAAAAGATCATGAGCTACAGAACATGACATCTGAAACCCTACACACAAAAGAACAGATGGGGAAAAGAAAGGAGAAATACAAGTGATGTTTCAGGGAACTGAGTGACGACATGAATGTATATGTCATGGGTGTCCTGGAAGGGAAAGAGAAGGGAAAAGGGGCAGAGGTAATAATGGAGGAAGTAGTCTTTGAAAATTTCCCATCTCTTATGAAAGACAAAAGATTACAGATTCCAGAAGTGCAGTGAGCTCCATACAGAATAGATCTGAGTAGGCTTATGCCAAGATACTTAATAATTGGATTATCAAATGTCAACAAAGAGAATTCTGGAAGCAGCAAGAGAAAAGCAATCCATCAGATACAAGGAAAGATCAATAAGAATATGTGCAGATTTCTCAGTAGAAACCAAGGAGACAATAAGGCAGTGGTGTGCTAAATTTAAGATTCTGAAAGAGAAAAACCACCAACCAAGTTTATATCTGGTAAAACTGTCCTTTAAATATGAGGGAAAGTTTAAAAAATTCCCAGAAAAATAGACAATGAGAGGGTATGTGAACAAGATGCCTGCTCTACAGGAAATACTAAAGGGAGCACTACAGAAAGATAGGAAAAGACAGGAGTAAGAGATTTGGAGCACAATGTTGGTAGCTCAGAAATGTAAGTACACTGAACAAAGAAGACTGTGAGCATGTTTGAAAGAGAAAGGGTAGGGGCATGTAGGACACCAGAAAGAAAGACAGAAGATAAAGACTTGAACTATGTGGCTTAGTGAAACCTAGAGCAGTCAATGTTTGTGATAAAATGTACAAATTTGTTTTTGCACGAGGGAGAACAAATGAATGTCAACTTTGCAAGGTGTTCAAAAGAGGGTGGTATTGGGGGAAAAATGCAGTCAGAACAAACGAGACTATAGTTAACAGAAACATTATATTATGCTTCCTTAATGTAACAAAGACAATATACCAAAGCTAAATGCTGTTAAGGGGGCCATTAGAGAGGGGTATGGGACTCTTGGCATTGGTGATATTGTCTAACTCTTTTATTCTACTTTAGGTTAACTTATCTTTCCTTTTGCTGCTTTTTAGCTGTCTTTTTCTTTTTCTTTTCTTTTTGTCTTTTTACTTTTTTCACCTCTTCTTCTTCCTTTGTGGCTGTATTTTATCTTATTTTTACTTTTTCTTTTACTCTTTTTATTATTTTGTTTCAATTCTTTCTCTGAGTAATGAATATATGTAAGTGCTAATTGTGGTGATGAATGCACAACTATATGATGATACTATAAACAATTGATTGTACACTGTGGATGATTGTTTGGTATTTGAATATATCCCTATAAAATGGAAGGGAAAAATAAACAGAGGGACATAAATGCTGGCGAGAACTTGGAAAGAGAAATGTATGTATTCACTGTTGGTGGGGAACCAAAATAGTGTAGCCTATCTTGAAGACAGTGTGGTGGTTCCACAAGAAGCTAGGTTTGTGGGTGTCACAAGGTCCTGCAAACCCACTATTTGGTATATACTTGGGCTCTCTGAGAGCAGGGACATGAATGGACATTTGCACACTGGTGTCTATGGTCAAATTATTCCCAATTTGCAATAGACAAAGGTCTTCTAAGGGTACATTGACTGATGAATGGAATGATGAATTGTGGTGCATGCATACAAGAGAATATTGAGCAGCTACAAGAAGGAATGAAGCTGTGAGACATGAACTAGGTGAATGGATCTTGAGTACAGCATTTTGAGTGAAGTACACCAGAAATGAGAGGACAAACATCATAACGTCTCACTAATGTGGACTAACAATTATGTGTAAACTCTGAGAACTGAATCTTAAAGCACAGCTTATCAGGAGAATGCTTATTGTAATGGTCTCAAGATTGTAAGCTCTTACAGCAGCCTGAGTTTTTATTCCTGAGTTTTAATGGTTATTTCTAAATCCTGAGATGCTGAGCTCCTTGTGTATAATCTGATCAGTCTCTGGAACTTTGGGTATGTGTGACACATGAGACTTGGAGCTAGAACTTAGCAGCCATGAATGTCAGTATTACCCCATATGGCAACTGTTGAAAGAACTGAAAAAGAATTAAGACTTTAATTAGAGATATGAATGAAGAGGATCTGGTTAAGACTAAGGCAAATAAGGCCCAAGGGTAAAGGACAATACTGACTGGGTTTTAAAACTACAACTTATGTGTGAGACCATGGGATGAGATGTTTATCTATTGCAGGATCTATACTTTCTGTAGATTATTTAACATGTATGATCAGTTTGAACACCATAAGTGCAGTGGGCAGTGAATGGGAAATGGGATTTGGTGAGTTTGTACAGGCTGGGGTGAAATCCTGACACATCCCAGGGTGATATGAGTAGAGAGTACAAGTGTATTTGGAGGGGCCCTCAAAGTGCTGGGGAGAAATGCAGAAGTGTTGGACTTCCCCATCTGGGCTATTGCTGATTGTGCCAGTGTGGATGTTTCATGTTCCCCAAAATGTCATGTTCTTTGATGCAATCTGGTAGGGACAGATGCATTAGTGTTGATTAAGTTGGAATCTTTGGATTAGGTTGTTTACATAGAGATGTGACCCACCCAACTGTGGGTAATAACTTTGGTTAGATTATTTCCATGGAGGTGTGCCCCTGCCAGTTCAGCTTGGGTCTTGATTAGTTTATTGTAGCCCTGTAAGAACTCAGAGAGAGGGAGCTTGCAGCTACAGCTTACAGAGACATTTTGGATATGGCTGTTGAAAGAAGACTTTTGCTGATGCTTTGGAGATACTAGCCCAGAGTTTGCCCCAAGAAGCTGGTGCAGAAACATTTTGGAGAACACCATTTTGAAATGCAACCTGGGAGCAAGCAGATGCCCACCATGTGCCTTCCCAGCTAACAGAGGTTTACTGGATGCCAATGGCCTTTCTCCAGTGAAGATACCCCATTGTTGATGCTGTACCTTGGATACTTTATGGTCTTAAGACTGTAACTTTGTAACCAAATAAACCCCCTTTATAAAGCCAACCCATTTCTGGTATTTTACAAAATGGCAGCAATAGAAAACTAGAGCACTGTATTTCCCACAAACATTGAGGACTGCCAATTTAGTGGGCCAAGCCCTTGATCTGGGGACCTTCCCCCTGTGAGGCTAGTTGCTGCAAGGGAGATGTTTAGCCCACTTATAATTGTGCCTAGGAGTCCTCCCCAGAGAGCCTCTTTGTTGCTCAGATGTTGCTCCCTCTCTAAGTTCACTCAGTGGGTGAACTCACTGCCCTCCCCCGTACATGAGACATGACTCCCAGGGGTGTAAATCTGTCCGGCGCCTTCTCGCTCGGTCCCACACGTCCTGTCCTCGGCCGGCAAGGAGAACAGAGGGAAAGAGGGAGAGACACAGACAAACTGACACTTGAGGCACACAATGGCAGTGAATGCAAGTCTTTTACTGGAGCCAGGAAGAAAACTTTCTCTGTTACATATTCCACACGAGGCCCTACACCCCGTGGGAGAACAACCTCTATGCGGCCGTCAGGCACGGCTCCCTGCGGGCTGTCTCCCCGAGGCTAGCCCGGGCAATTTCTTATATACAATAGTTACAACCAATGTGCTGGCACTACGTAAGCGTGTACAATAGGCTAGCAGCAACCGCTGCCTCATGCGTCATATGCGGAAGCAGGATACGGGCGCCATCTTGGCTCAAACGATGGGCGGGGGCTACTCTAGAGCAGGCTGCAGCGCATACGCTAGGCCCGATTCGGGAGGCGGCTTTCCACATCTCCCCCTTTCTTATTTATTTTTGACCCAGTGTCTCCAGTGATGAGCGTGCTCCCGTGAACCCAAATGGTTCACAACCTCTTTGGTGCTTTGGGGAGTCTGGACTAGGCCTCAGCCATCCAGCGGCGGAGCCTCTAGCACCAACCAGAATGCTCACGTCATATGGAGACCGGAGAGTCCGTAAGCTGGAAGCAACGTGACTCTCCCTGCAGTGCTTTGCCTGGCAACTGGGGAACAACGACGGGGGCAGGAACAGCAGTAACCAGAGTCGGGGGTGTCACTAGGTGTCTCTGTGCAATGGCTAGGGTCCAGTCTGGCCACAACTAGGACTCTGCCCTAGAGACCCACCTGAGACAAAATTATGACTACTGGTGTCGCCTTTTACACCCGAGAAACAGCCATGCGATTCGCTACAAATTTTGCTCCAAAGCGCCCCACCTGAGGCGACCAGGAAGGGGTATGGTTAATAAATCGGTCACTATCGGGGGTAACAGAGGTGGGAGTCATAGCCATCATAGTGGTAACACGCAATTGCTGCTGCGCTTGAAACAGGCGTTCTAGCAAACATTTAACAACGACTAATCCCACCAATAATCCCACTACAATGAGGATCCAATTAGTTAAATTGGGCCAAGAGAACCAGGAAGAAACACTGTGCAATAGTTTCTGTAGAACCTCGCCTAACCCGGAGAGATCGACTTTAACGGGTTTTAACTTGATCCCCCCAATTGTGTCTAAACTAGATTCCACCTGTTGGGAGAGATTAACAAATTCAGGAAAATATGACCTTTTCAGCCAATCAGAGACTCTGGAAATGCTTCCGGTCACGTTGGCCCTGACAGGAGTGACACAGAGTTTAACCGTAAGCCACCGGGTGTCACATGTTTGCTGAAGCACTCTCCAGAGTCCATCTGTTTCCAGTCCAAGTTCATCTATCTCCGCTTGGAGTTTCTGAATGGCCTGGAAATTTAAGTTCAGCATCTGATTGTGGCGGCGTAGCACGTCTCGGGTAGGAGCAAACCCCGGAAGGAAAAGGCACCTTTGAGTTGACGTCCTGGTTCCTGGGGAAAAACACAAACAGAGCCTCTGGCCCAGCTGAGCACCGGGTCAGGGCCTTTATACTCGGGCGGGGGGTACGGCAAAGGTTGCCCCTCCCCTGACCGACCCATCGGGGTTTCCGGGTCTGGCAGCAAAGGATAATTACATTTACTGGGCATGGCCACTAGAGGGAGCTCTCGGCAAGGTCCTTTGGTGGGACCGCCCAAGGCGTCAGTTGGGAGCTGGGGTGTCCCTGGGGGTGCAGCGGTAGACATTGGCGGGGCGGAAGGCCGCACGGGTATGGCGGGAGGCTCCTCCCACTCAATTAGCGGGGATGCTTCCGCCTTCTCGTCAGTATCGCTATCTGACTCTGAGTCAGAGTCACTGGACTCCGGCGGTTTGCCCTTACAGGAGCCGTCCGCTGACGAAACTGACTGGGTTTCTTGGAGCGCGCACCGTGCTTCTTGCAAGGCGGAGGACGGACTTAGGCCTGTAGCTGACTCCAGCTCAAGGACCGCGCGGACGGTCTCCCATATAGGGACTAGAATTGGATCCAGACAAACGCCCGTCTGACGCGCCCGGTCTATATCGCGACCAAGCTTCAGCCAAGAGGGCAGACTGAGGCTGCCGGTGGAGGGAAACCAAGGGGCAAAAGTTTCAACATCATCGAGAAACCTCTGTAGGGAGCTTTTCTTAACTGAAATACCCCTCTGCTTCAGGAGGGTTTTTAAAGGAGCCAACAAAGGTGAACTTCCAGACTGCCCCATGCTTGCAGTCGGCACTGTACTTTAACCACTCGGAGAGCTCTTCCGAGTCCCCGGGACCGCCTGAGAACCCACGGGCCCTGACTCTCACGTAAAAGAAGCACTCACCTTCTCGCGCTGATCAGGCGCGGGAAGTCCGCTGCGGTTAGCTCAGTTGGTTAGAGCTTGGTGCTGATAACGCCAAGGTCGCGGGTTCGATTCCCCGTACGGGCCACCACTTGTCCGGCGCCTTCTCGCTCGGTCCCACACGTCCTGTCCTCGGCCGGCAAGGAGAACAGAGGGAAAGAGGGAGAGACACAGACAAACTGACACTTGAGGCACACAATGGCAGTGAATGCAAGTCTTTTACTGGAGCCAGGAAGAAAACTTTCTCTGTTACATATTCCACACGAGGCCCTACACCCCGTGGGAGAACAACCTCTATGCGGCCGTCAGGCACGGCTCCCTGCGGGCTGTCTCCCCGAGGCTAGCCCGGGCAATTTCTTATATACAATAGTTACAACCAATGTGCTGGCACTACGTAAGCGTGTACAATAGGCTAGCAGCAACCGCTGCCTCATGCGTCATATGCGGAAGCAGGATACGGGCGCCATCTTGGCTCAAACGATGGGCGGGGGCTACTCTAGAGCAGGCTGCAGCGCATACGCTAGGCCCGATTCGGGAGGCGGCTTTCCACATAAATCCCCTGTCAATGCAGGAAATGACTCCTGGAGATGAGCCTGGACTCAGCACTGTGGGATTGACAGGATCTTCTTGATTAAAAGGGGGAAGAGACATGAAGGAAAATAAAGTCCCTGTGACTGAGAGATTTCAAATGGAGTTGAGAAATCTGTAAGGTATCCTTATGTGCTACATAGATGTCACCTTTTAGTCTTTAGTGTGTTGAAATGGCCAGAGGGAAATACCTGAAGCTGCCAAACTTGCAACACAGTGACCTTGAAGAAAACTGTATAACTGTGAAGATTGTACTGTGTGACTGTGTGACTGTGTGACTGAAAAACTTGTGGCTCACACTCCCTTTATCCAGTGTACGGACAGATGAGTGGGAAAATGGAGACAAAAATTAGATGAAGAATAGTTGGGATGGAGGGGATGGAAATATTTAGGTTCTCTTTTTTGCTTTTATTTTTATTTTGGAATGAAGAAAAAGTTCAAAAATTGACTCTGGTGATGAACGCACAACCGTATGATGGTGCTGTGAATAACTGATTGTACACTGAATGACTGTAGGGTGTGTGCATGTATCTCAATCAAACTGCCTTAACAAAGTAAATGAATAATGGGGGGAGATAGGGAATTGAATGCTTAGGATGTTCTTTTTTATTTTAATTTCTATTTTATTTTCTGGAGTAATGAAAATGTTCAAAGTTTGATTGTGGTGATGACAGCACAACTATATGATGATACTATGAACAACTGATTGTACACTTTGAATGATTGCATGTTATGTGATTATATCTCAATAAAATTGCATAAAAATTACATAAAGAAATCAAAAGTTAAAAAAAACCTCCATGGCATTGTGAAGTAACTACTCTTGTAGGTACTGAATGCTTTTGAAAAGAAGACAGGAGAGAAGATATTACAATTGCTCTCATGCTTTTCCCTATTGACAAGCCTATAGGCTGAATATAGTTGAGAATAACCATGTACCTAATTATATATTAAATAAATAATTTTATATACATATGCATATATAGGTATATATAAAAACATATATAATCTTAAGATTATGTATTAAGAAAGGGATAAAATGGCTGACATGGAAGACATGGGACCTTGGACAGAAGGTTTATAATTTTCTTGTTATTATCACCTCAATTTAAAAAAAAAAAGAGAGAAAAGCATCCGTACCTTGAGAACCCACTCCTCTCAACTCCTTGTTTAAGGGAAGGATTTTAGAGAACGCTAATCACATTAGGACTTGATTTTAAGAGTATAATAATATTTTCCCTCTGTTTTCAAGATCTTCACTCATATTTCTTCCTAAAATTCTTGTTGGAAGGGGATAATGACCAGCTGAAGATTATAACTGAAGAACAATAGAGATATTGGTTCATACCAATGACATGGCCCAAAGTATGTTGTTGCATACTTTGCAACAACAGATTAACAGATTAACCCTTGCAGGCCACAGTGTACCAATAAGAGAAGATTCATAGCATTACAGAATCAGAATTGGGAAAGAGCTGACATAATTTTAGCCACCAGCCAGGAGTGATAAAAGAGATTTACATCAGAAAGTTTCTGCCATTGGTAGAACTTGAGCCTCAATAAAATATTCTGGAACCACAGACACCAGCTGAGATTGGGTGGCTAATTTTAAGTGCATTGAACATAATTCTCCTTTTGATCTTATCCTCCTGAAAAAATTGTATTTTGTATTTATAGAGAAAGGACATGGTAGATAGGAACATTTCTTCATAGTCCAAAGTCTAATAGGTGCTTCAAATTAATGCTTAATAAGAAAGAACATTGAGTAATTATGTTTACATCTGTACCATCCCAACACCCCAATGACAAGTTTTCTTCTCCACCTCTCACTCATGTTACAAAGTTCCTTGCAATTATTTTGACACCTTGAAATTATGGGATAAAACTAAATTAATTAAAATGTATAGGATATAATCATGATATTAAAATGGACTTAAAATTTGTGGATGCCTTAAAATAAAAGTGTCTTCTGGTCCTAGGGTTTGGAATATGGATGTGTAAATGAGAGTGGACACAAATGTCACAATAAGAAAGGATGTTGAATGTAGGTTGAAAAATCGAAGGGGTAAAACTGATCAGCATGTCAGCCACAAAGACTTGAAATTGCAAAGCAGCTACTTAGAAGAAATTCTTTCTATGCATCTAATGAAACTAAAGAAGAGAATTATGAAAGGACAGAAACCTCTTTTGAGCTGGACTGGGATTTGGGCCAGTGAACTTCTAGGTAAGAGACCCAGACAAAGATGAACAACCCTATTAAGGGTGTCAGGTAGCTTCACAGAGTTCAGTTTTGACCCTGAACTATAGAAGACCTACCTGGGAAGGAAGCCAGAGGGACTGTTTCATCAGTTACTAATGCAACAAAAGGATGCTCTTAACTTCGCCTGGGGTTAGGTGCAAAGGTGAACTCAGTTAGTAAAACTTGAAACCCTGATTAATGTGTATCATTGAGTCAAACTGAAACACATAATATGATTATGCATTTTTAAGTGTCTTCTTCTTCCCACTTTAGCAGAGAAGTTTTATTCTATAAGCAAAGAATTTTTCTGGAAACACTGCTACTGAAAGATATTGAATTAAAGGGAATAGAGAAAAGGCCTCAGTCCCATTATAAAATCCATGCTTTTAGAAAAGGGACTCAAACTTCTAGGAGGCTATAGGAGAAAACTACCAGGAATGAAACAGCAGCAAACTTAATTGAGTGTTTCTTATGTTTCAGGCATTGTGTTAAGTGTATTATGTGAATTACCTTATTTAACCACAGCTCAACAAGGAACTTTATTTCTATTTGATATATGAAGGAAACAAGGCTTAGAACAATGTAGTAGCTTAGCCCAAAGTCCCAAATTTTACAATGGCAGAGACACAATTAAAAGCTAGATTCATTTGTTTTTGAGGCCTATGTTCTTCAATAATGAGTATGTGTCTTAACAAAATTGATAGAGAACCATGAAGGTCGTAAGTCATACATACCTGCCGTGGTACTCAAGCCACTAAGGAGGCAGATGCACACTATTCAGGAAAACATTTAGTGTGTGTTTGTAGTTGGAGTCTCCATTTGATCCTTAAGCTCTGTACATAGAGCATTTTCAGAATAAAAGCAAATATGAAAAAAATAAAACATTAGACTTGGAAAATATTAAATTTGCCAATCACTTTGTGGCAGAGACTATATGTGGTCTGCAAAGTCTAAAACATTTGCTGCTTGGTCCTTGCCAGGAAGTATTTGGCAACCCTTGGCTTACGGTAAACAAATTTTGAATGCATGGAACTATGGAACATGGCTCTATGGAAAATGTCACCAAATCATTTCACCTATCTGAATATGAATTGGAAATATTCCATGACCAATATAATACTCCTACTTATAACTGAATAATATGACCAGATATCAAGCTTAGAAATCTCACGTATTATTCTATGCCAGATAATGTTCTAATGTGCTAAAAAAGGACCAGGGGATTGTGTTTGTGGTCCTATACCTCCCTGTGTTTTGTTTGTGCCTCACAATTGTATCATTGGGATTATAAGTAAGAATACTAGGTGAGATGCCTGATTTTGTGGCTTTTTTACCATCTGATTTTTTTAGTTATCCCATACGCAATTTATGTTCAAAAATCTTCATATATGATCATGTAGTGTTCTGGTGTTTCAATAAGATAAAGAAAGAGTCATAAAGGAAACTAGCAATCCCAGCCACTTATGATTATATCCAGAATGTCAATGTGACTATGACAGAGGTGATGCAGGGATAATGAATGATGATAATGATAAGTAAAATTTCATCCCTCAACTGGCAATTTAGTGGGCTGAGCACTTGATCTGGGGGCTTTCCCCTGTGAGGCTAGTTGCTTCAAGGGAGAGGTTAAGCCCATTCATAATTGTGCCTAGGAGTTCCCCCACCCAGAGAGCCTCTTTGTTGCTCAGATGTGACTTTGCAGACCACATATAGTCTCTGCCACAAAGTGATTGGCAAATTTAATATTTTCCAAGTCTAATGTTTTATTTTTTTCATATTTACTTTTATTCTGAAAATGATCTATGTTCAGAGCTTAAGGATCAAATGGAGACTCCAACTACAAACAAACACTAAATGTTTTCCTGAATAGTGTGCATCTGCCTCCTTAGTGGCTTGAGTACTGTGGCAGATATGGATGACTTACGACCTTCATGGTTCTCTATCAATTTTGTTAAGACAGTACAATACAAGGTCAAAGTTTGATTGTGGTGATAAAAGCACAACTATATATATGATGATACTGTGAACAATTGATTGTAAGCTTTGAATGATTGTATGTCATGTGATTATATCTTAATAAAAATGCATTAAAAATTGCATCCCTCAAATGAACACTGAACAAATGAAGATAGATCTTGTACATGATTCATAATTTGTATTATTTTTCCTCTAACTTCACATGGGAGGCAGAGGTTAGATCCTCAATGCTTGATGCTAGTCCAGAAAGAAGTAGAGATGTCAGGTTTCAGTGCTAGAGAATAAGATTGAAGTGGTTGGCTCTACTCCACCTTGAAAATTTGTTTGTGAATATCTTGTTGCTTATGGATGTTAAATCTTTTTTAAAATGGTATTTGGTAACCATCATCTACCTTAAGATGTTTATAATTTCCTTTAAACTTCACTAAAGGTCCTTAATACTTTCAAGGTTGTTGCTATTTAAAACATGACATCTAATTTTTGAAAATTAAAACTGGCTGGTATTTACTGTATGGTATTTCATTTTCATTTTCTATAAATTATAATCATGGTAGTTACTTTAACTAATTGTTACTCAACATTTTAGTGTGACTCACAATCTCTTTCACAATGTTGATGAAGTCATCACTAACCACTGCTCTACCCACACATATTAAAATAATATTTTTTCTTCTTTATAAATTGTTGGAAATCTTTAAAATTATTCAAACATGCTTGATGCGGCTTTCATCAGCATTATTTGGTTTGATTCATTGTCTTTTTAACATAATCAAGCAAATATCAATATTTGAAAACTGGCCATATTCCATCTCTGTCAGCCCCATGCCATGGTAGTGCAGAATCTGGAGAATATTTATATTACTTATAACCTTGAAATGAGAACTCAGATCTTGTGGACAATATGAAAGGTGGAGGTGGTCATTTCAGACAAAGATGTGTAAAGAGGAATGAGCATTACAATGTACAAATTGTAGTTCCTCAGGGAATCAGACACAGAGTATATGATTAGTAAAATTTTAAGTTTAAATATATTTGGGAGGTATCAATTGATGCCCAGAATGAGACACTTGTGGCACTGTTGTATAAATTAAGCTACTGTCACCATAGGGTTTTTAAATCAAATTTTTAGTGTGGAATGTAGCATATATATATATATATATATATATATATATATATATATATATATGCAAGTGATAACTTTCCAAGTGCAATTTAACAAGTAGTAAGAAACCAAATTTCACAGAACGTTATGGGTTATAGTTCCACAGTTTCAGTTACTTCCTTATTGTGAAATGTATATACAAAAAGGTGATAACTTTCAAATTACAATTTAACAAGTAGCTATAGGGCAAATTCAAAGAATGCTATGGGTTACAATTCCACCATTTCAGTTCTTTCCTTATAGCTATTCTAATACCATATGAACTAAGAAAAATAAAATTATACAGAGATAGATTCAGTATTCATAATCCTTTGTTAAATTCCATCTTTTCTGTTGCTGCCATTTCTTCTAGTTTAATCACATTCCCAATCTTCAAGGGCTGTCTAGGCAGTGACTACCCTAACATGTTCATGTTGTAAAGGGGTGCTGACATGGGAAAAGGTAATGCACCTGGTGATGTCCTTTTATTTTTTTTTTTAGAAATAATTTTGGAATCACAAGATATTGCAAATATAGTACAGAGAATTCCCGAGTACCCTTCACCTAGCTTCCCCCAAAGACAACATCTTATCTAACCAGAGCACATTGTCAAAACCAGGACAATGACCTAGGCACAATGCTTTTTTACTTATTTTTAAATGCAATTTTATTGAGATATATTCACATGCCATACAATCAACCAAAGTGTACAATCAGTTTTTCACAGCATCATCATATAGTTGTACATTCATCACAATCAATTTTTAAACATTTTCATTACTCCTAAAAATAAAACTAAGAATAAAAATAAAAATAAACATAAAAAAGAACACCCAAAATATCTCATACTCCTCCCCCCCATTATTCATTTACTTTTTGTCTCCCTATTTTCTACTCATCTGTCCATATACTAGATAAAGTGAATGTGAGCCACACGGTTTTCAGAATCACAGTCACACTATATAAACTACATAGTTACATGATTGTCTTCCAGAATCAAAGATACTGGATTGTAGTTCAACTGTTTCAGGTATTTATAGCTATTCTAATACCTAAAAACTAAAAAGGGATCTCTATATAATACATAAGAATAAACTCCAGAATAACCTCTCAACTCCATTTAAAGTCTCTCAACCACTGAAACTTTATATTGTTTCATTTATCTTCCCCCTTTTAGTCCAGAAGGCTTTATCAATCCTACATTGCCTTGTCCAGGCTAATCCCGTGAGTGATGTCCCATGTTGCCAGGGAGATTTACACCATGGGATTCATGTCCTATGTAGGGGACGAGGGCAGTGAATTTACCTGCAGAGTTGGCTTAGAGAGAAAGGTCACATCTGAGCAATGAAAGAGGTTCACTGGAGGGTGACTCATAGGCACAATTATCAGAAGGCTTAGCCTCTCCTTTACAGGATCAAACTTCATAAGGGCAAGCCCCAAGATTGAGGGCTTTGGCCTACTAAATTGGTAGTTCCCAATGCTTGCAAGAATATTAGGAATTCCCCAGGTGAGGAATTTTAATATTTCCACATTTTTTTCCCCAGTCCCTTAAGGGAGCTTTGCAAATACATTTTATTCTCTGCCCAAGTTACTCTGGGATATATTGGGGTTTCATGCTAACCTGTGCCAACCAACCAGATCTCACCCCCTATTCAGGTTCCATGTAATTATGGTGTTTGAATAAACTGACCATAAAAGTTAAATTATATAGTGTGTTACAGAAAATATAGATTTCCCACCAAATAAACATCTCTTCCTTTGGTATCTCACAGAAATTGAAGTTTTAAAATACAGTCAATATCATCCTTTGTCCATTAGTCTGGTTTATCATTAAAGGATTGCACTTTCTGGCCTTCGAAGCAGATGACACTCTTCAGTGACTTAATTGTTCTCAGTAGCTGTTTACCTCCTGGAGCTCTGCAGTGTTGACCAGGCAGGGCTGCAACTGTGGGGTTCTTGTGCCCTCACTTCACTTGCCAAAATCTGCCTCAGTGTGGGGCTGAATCCCTGTCTACACTTGCAGCAGAGGATTCCCCCAGCTGCGCCAGTCTGCAGTCAAATCCCAGGCAAGGATCAGATCTTCTGCTGCTTTTCCCTTTAAGGGTGAGGGATGAACACCAGAACCCAAGCTTGGAAACACAGTCTCTGTCCACATTTTCTCATATTCCATGTCCTTCACTGAGCTGAGCCTTGAAATGTCCTTCCTGGCCCCTGGGTCCACGAACAGTTGATTTGGACAGCTTCTGCCTGGCCACTTGCTGCTTTTGAGTAACATTCTGTGGATCCCACCTTAATCCTCCATTTGGACACTCTTCCTTGTTGCCCTTTGGTATCCTTCCCCCCTCGGTGGCTTGAGTCTTGCCATGGGTCCCTGTGGGCTTGTGTCTCTGCATCTGGGTATAGGTAGGGATCTGTTTCACTGCTGTGAAAGATTTTATAGTGTCCCCAGTGGGAGGCAGGAGGCATCCCAGCTGCAGCTCCTCTGTACTTCCTGAGCTGTGTGAGACTGAGTGAGGGGGAGGGGAGACGAATGACCAGTCTAGGATGGAAGTTTCCTACCTGATATATTTTTCTTTTTTCAATTCAGCATTTTTGGGATCCTTTTCCAGTCTTCACCTTCCAGCAGTGTTCTTAAGAAGTAAGAATTTCCTTTTTTCACACTGAATCTCTGGGGAGAGGTTTTCAATAGCTGTCTTAAGTTGCCGTGTTGATGGCAACACTCCCCAACAGTTTTTTTTTTTCTTTTTTTTAACAAAGTACTTAATACTTGCCAAGCTCTACTGAAATGTGTTACAGATACTAGCTCATTCCCTTGCTACAATGGTTGTTATAAGAACCCACTGAGGTAAGTACTATTAGATCCCCATTTAGATAGATAAAGAAACTTATTATCAGAGAAGTCAATTTGTTCAAGAAAACAGTAAGAAATTGGCAAAAACAAGATTCAAAGCCATGAATCTTCTAGCTCTAGAACTTTGCTCTTAACCAGT
The DNA here is from genome assembly GCF_015220235.1 of Choloepus didactylus. NCBI lineage: Eukaryota > Metazoa > Chordata > Mammalia > Pilosa > Megalonychidae > Choloepus > Choloepus didactylus. The sequence goes on from NC_051309.1 coordinate 34,047,031, forward strand.
GAGCAAGTCATACTTGTTATGAGAGAACTCCAAAATATCATACAGAAAGATATAAAAATAGTGCCCAGGATAACAGAAGAATAAGCAACTGGCTGCGGTAGAAAAGGCTTACAGATTGGTAATAACGAGCAGGATGAATGAGTAGGATTTTTCCAGAGGAAGGAAGAAGCTAAGATATTCTAGATAGGAAATAGGCAAGCAGAAGGCCACATGAAACAACTTTGTATGATTAGGAAAGCTGGTGAATTGTGTGAGAAGCACAGTATGACTGATGTTTACGCAATGTGTGTGTCAGAAAGTCAGGAGCTCAGTCATTTCCGTGAAGTAGTTTCAATAGTCTGTAAGAAGTGTTTTTAAAGATGAAACTTCAAGTGCCATGAAGGCAGGAAATGTCCCTATATTGTTTGCTCTATTCCCAGTGTCCAACCCAATCGTGTCTCCTTCTCAACGGTTTTGTTTCAGTGAAGGAATGAATGAAAAAAATATGCTTCTCTTCAGGGCCTGGATGAAAAATGTTGAGAAGGTAAAATTTAGAAAATAGTTTTCCTAAGGAAATATCACTAACTTAAATAATCTGAAAATAGAATTCATTTTCTGAGTCATAGGTTTACTTATTTTAACATTTTCCTAATATATTTTATAAAAAGTTTAGTTTATCCAACTGGCAGATTATGCCACTGAAATTCTCAATTCCATAAACAATAGCTAAAACAACTAGAGACTCCAGAAGTCAATGGAGGAAGGAAAGTAGGGAAGACTATAAAAGGTTTTAAACTATGTGAGTTCTAAGATCATGATTTTTTAATTTAAAATATGAATTTTCCCCCAAATCCTTCTCTATAGCAATTTAAAATGGCTAACTCCTGTCTTATAAATATAGAAGAAAATATGAGTAAAAATGATAATGATTTCATAGAGTGATTTATAGTTTATAGAATATGTGCTCTTTTAATATCTATTGAGAACCAATAAATAGGTAGGTCCTATATTCAGTTTTTCATTGTAAAAAAAATAAACTAAAGGGAGCAGAAATTTGTAAGGGACTTGTCCCAATTTACAAAGTCACAAAAATTTTTAGAAGTTTACCGTGTTTTTAAAAAGACTATAATATTAATGGCTGTCTGACAACTCTGACTTTTACAACTCATCAATATGTACTTAACATGCTAGTATTCCTCAGAGGTATGATACACACTTGGGGTGCAAAATCTTTGACACTGCACACACAGCTGGCATCTGGAGTTCTGGCTTGCTACATATGAGCAGCTGCTTTCAGAATTATTGAAGTCAGACCCCTTTGCCACTCTACTTCTGCTTTTCTTGGGAACTGCTGCTGTTATGTTATCTTTTCAGCAAAAGCTGCTGTGCATCTTCACATAAATAATGCATTTAAGGTACGACCTCAACTTATCTTTTTATTAACCCTTTTCTCTATCTCTTCTCCTTCCCCAGTGACATCTAGTGGTGTTTTATTCACTTCCATTTTGTTTTCCAAGAAGATGTCTTTACTTTGGTGATAAAATACTAGAGACCATTATTGCTGTATGCATTTCTCATTAATTTTTAACTTACCATCAGTTTCATGAGGAAGTCTATGAAGAGAACACAATGATTACTTTACATTTAATATCTTTTCATAAGCCCCTACTCATAAGGTGCTCAGGCCATATTTTCTCTGGTGGCTTTTATCATATATTTTGAACATACAGACTCAATATGTTAAAGACCAAAGTACACATAACAAATGAGAAATGCCATGATATGGTGGCATTTATAAGATGACATGAAATTTCAGGAATGTGGGATTATTTGGGGCCTGAAGTAGGGAGGATGACATTGAGGAAGTAGCATTTTAGTTCTAGCCTTGAATAAAATTATGGTTGTGCTGATAACTAGAGTGTAGCAGGGTGGACAATAAGTTAGAGTTTGGAATATCAATATTATGTTGGTCCCTGGGAGTTGAGGATTCTTTGACAGAGTGCATTTTTATTATTAAATGCACAATAAAGAGCTGCTGATTAAATTAACCTGTGAGTACAGTTTGATTTAGGTTTCTTTTGGTACAGTTAAAAATGTAATTTGTGTATAGGGAACATGGGTTCAGATAGAACCACTACCACTGAGTGAAAGGAATGAAGACAAGGAAAAGCCATTTCTTTTAAACAGGAGATTATTGGATTTGATGTATAATGAATGAGGAAAACTGTCTACAGAAATTATTGTTCTTCAGGAATGTTTTATAATAATTAACTTGTAGTGATTCTTTACAATTTGCCAAATAAGGTGCTATTTCTTCATACGCATTTCTTATTTAATGTTCATGACACATTAACATCATATCATCAGATACCCTAATTACAAATGAAGAAAAAAAAAAGTGCTAGGAGACAGAGTACACAGATACATACACTTGATCTGTGTCAGTACTGGATTCCACCTTCACTTTTAATCCCAGCTGTAATATAGTTTGAAGCAGCCATGCCTGGAATATAACCAAAATAGGAACAACAATAACCAAAAAAAAATATCATTTTTGGTTATTTTACTGCTTACCTGGCAAGAAATAATGCAGCCCATGTTTATAAGAGAAGCAAACACGCAAAAAATACAGATTGGCAAGTAAAAACTTGCCAAGCCTTTATCAAGGCCAGTGAAAAAGAGTTTTGTTTTGATCCTAGGACACTTGCTTTAGATTTGTGAATGAAAATATCCCTATCTTATGCAGGGACAATCCCACTGAAATGCACAGAGTTACAGGAAAATAATTGGAAATATCAAGTTTCTTTTGTTTATATTTTATTATCAACAATCACCCTATTTGAAAGCTTGACCACATTTGTGAACTCATCTTTAAATTCTACTAATAAATGCTGTCAGTTATGTTTTTAGGACATGTATTAAATTTTTATTTTGACGGTAAGTACAGACATAACTGAGGGCATGTGTTTCGGCATCTAAAATTTTGTTTCTTGAGACCTTGATCATTTGAGTCTGCAAACTGGAAAACTAAACAGGGCCATTAATGCTCCATTTTCTTAAATTTCTTTTAGCTACTTGATATAGTAAAATTTCTTATACATAACTATTATTTATCCCAACAATGAATTCTAAAAATTGCATTACTATTGCCACATTGCCATTTTCATTTCAAAGTAAATTTACAGTAAAAAAAATTGTTAAAATATTCCTAATTAAGTGTTAATTACAGGTATCACAACACATTTTTCAACATAGCCTGAATTGTTCAGTTGGAAATGTTTTCATCTTATTTTTAAAAAGTAAACATTATTGTTAATTAATTTCATTCAGTTCCATAATTCCTGTTAATTGTATTGAAACCAACATAATTATAACATTTAAGAATAGATATTCTACTTTTCAAATATATACTTTTAAGTCATATAATATGCTAATATAATGGACTTTGTATCAGTTAACTATTGCCTCAATAATTTTGTACAACAAACTAACACAAAACCCAGATACATAAGCTATTTTAAGGTAACAAGTGTGCAGGATGGTTAGGGGGCCATTTGCTCTCAGCTGGCCCAGCCATGCCCATGTGTACATCTGTTTAGCAGCAAGGAACTATTAAATGTTTGTCTTGGCTGGACTCTGTCACATATCTGTGGCTGTTCTATTTTGCTAATGCTGCCAGAATGCAAAACCCCAGAAACGGATTTGCTTTTATAAAGGTGGATTATTTGGTTACACAGTTACACTCTTAAGGCCATAAGTGTCCAAGGTAACACATCAGCAATCGGGTACCTTCACTGGAGGATGGCCAATGGTGTCCGGAAAACCTCTGTTAGCTGGGAAGGCACATGGCTGACGTCTGCTCCAAAGTTCTGGTTTCAAAATGGCTTTCTCCCAGGACATTCCTCTCTAGACTGCAGTTCCTCAAAAATGTCACTCTTAGTTGCACTTGGGATATTCGTCCTCTCTCAGCTTCTCCAGAGCAAGAGTCTGCTTTCAACAACTGTCTTCAAACTGTCTCTCATCTGTATCTCCTGTGCTTTCTTCAAAGTGTCCCTCTTGGCTGTAGCTACCCTTCAAAATGTCACTCACAGCTGCACTGAGCACTCTCTGTCCATCAGCTCATTTATATGGCTCCAGTGACTCAACTTAGACCCACCCTGAATGGGCAGAGCAACACCTTCATGGAAATTATCCAATCAGAGTCATCACCCACAACTGAGTGGGGTACATTCCAAAGAAACACTCAAAGAATTACAATCTAATCATCACTGATAACATCTGCCTACACAAGATTACATCAAAGATAATGGCTTTTAGAGGACACAATATATTCAAACTGGCACAGTGGCCTTGACTAAGATGACTCAGCTCTCCTCTGCTGGGTCTGTCAATCCCCAGCAGACAAGCTTGGTTTTGTTCTCTTACTGAAGGCAGAGAAGCAAGAAAAAAAATTGTAGGTGTTTGAGGCCTCTTGAAACTTAGTTTGGAAATGACATGTCATCACTTCATCCATATTTTTCAAAGCAAGTCACAAAGCCAGCCCAAAATCAAGGGTTTGGGAAACAGGATCTAACTTTTTTTTTTTTTTTTTAAAGGAAGGAGCTACAATGTCACACTGTCAAGGACACAGATAAAAGGAAGTGTGAAAAATCTGGGGCAAAGTTATAACCACATTAATCTTTGAAAAGAAAATTATAAACTTTGTCTCTCACAATCTTCACTATTATCTGTCTGCATCTATTTAAAAAAATTCTGCACTAACCTTTATTATTTATGAAAGAGGGAAATACTTAGGTTAAGACACATTAAAAAAAAGTAGCTTCTTCTGCACTATAGATGTCTGTCTCAGTTTACCTCCATGTTCTTGGATACGCCTCTTTAGAGTCTACTATAACTTTGCTATATCCAATGATTGCAGCCCTCCCTGTATGTTGAGATTATGCAAGTTATTTTATATACAATTTTTGCTTAAACTCTTCCACCTTCAGATATGAGCTGATAATTTTGGCTTTGATTTCTTAGAAAAATTAGGATCTGCTTCCTTTTCCAGAATTCTTTTCAAGTTTTCTTACCTTGTTGTTATTTTCTTAGTCACTAAGCATGAATTTCTGCCTTATTCCATTTAAAAATTACATTTCTTATTTTGTTTTCATAATGACTCTTGCCTGGTTTTTTCCTTCCATTCCTAAATTCACCATTAGGAATTCAGTTCCTATACTTATCTTTCATACCCTTGGACCTATATCCTGGACAAGCGTTTCCACTCCAATCCATGTATCTTTCTAGCATCACATAAATCAAAATAAAAATCTGTTCCATTGAGACAATTTGGTTAGAAATATACATTTATTTATTTCTATGCATTGAACATATAGTTGTGATGGCAGTTGTAAGAGTGGTAGTGATATTATAGCAATTGAAACAATATTAATTAGTATTTGGGTTTTTATTGCATATTGAAACTTTTGGCAAGTATTTTATGTAAATGATCTCATTCAGTCTTTGCAATCACAGAACCTAGTTATTTTCTCCACCTTTAGCTTATGAATGAGGAAACAGAGGCCAGATAGAGGTAAGTAATTTGCTCAAGGTCACATGACTGTAAGAGGCATCGCTAGGATTTAAGTCTATTTTTCTCTTATTCTGGAGCTAAAACTCTCAACTACTCCTTGGTCTTTGGTAATAATAAAGTCTGTCTATATGATTCCAAATGACCTATCTATCCCTGCTGTAGAAAGTCAGTTTTAAAATTTTTTGACTTTTATGTCAATTCTACTTTTGTCTGTTTGACATTCTATTATTTATTTAGCTTCTATGTATATCATAGTTTTCTTTCCCTTTAAAAATTCTATGCATTTTGTAAATGCTTAATATATGGTGGCTGACAGGGAGAGCTCCAAATTACCCAACACATTGTTTGAAATTCTGGGTGAGCATAGGGACAGACAAAGCAAGTTAGCCTGTGGTTAATCTGAAATGGTTCCTTTCAATGGAGGAATCCATGGATTCAAAGCAATACAGACACAACCACCTCCTCAAAAACCTATATAAAACAAAATTTATCACTGTTTTACTTATAAAGATGATGCTGGGAGACATTCATTATTGATGGCACAGGTGTGACTAAAAGAACAACTCAGATGGTCATTTTTTTCACAAGCTACACTAAAAAAAAATACAAAAATATAAAAATAAGGCACTAGGCATGTTTATGTAGCCACCATTTGTTTCTAAATTTCCTCATGATTATTGATTTACCATTTGTATCTTATAGTGACCCATTTGACTGTGGTGTTCAGCAGACTAGTACATTCGCTAAGTTGGTATCTGAAATTGCTTTAGGCATCCGTGAAGATATCTATGCATCCAGGAAGATTTTCTTGTATTAATGCTACAAGGGAATTTATTATTCTTCTCACAATAGAATATTTAACAGGAATTATATCTATCATTTCTTTGACATTCTCCTTATCATAGTGAGCAAACTTTGCTTTAATAAAAATGTTCAAGAGAGTAAAACAAAAAAAAAATATATTTTTTCTAATGATGACTCATAGACATGCAAATGACCAGATCTTAATCAACATGAATAATTTTGACCTTTAGCTGAATTTTCCACTTTGACTATCTCTATACGCTGACAGATTTTGAAATTATCACCTAAAACTCCAAGTAACCCTAGTGAGATTTTATGCTTTCTCTAGTCCCCAGTAATTCGTATTATTTCTCTCTTCAACTTTGCTAAATCTGTTGTGAAAAAACAAGATAAATCATACCTCAGAAAAGACCATGTTCTTTTAATCCATTCCTGTGGGTATGTGGGAACTTTTCATTAGGGTTATTTCAATGGAGATGTGCCCCACTCCATTTAAGGTGGGTCTTAATGCTCTTACTGGAGTCCTTTATAAGAGGATAAAACACATAGAAAAGCTAAGAGATGAAATAGAAAGAAACATCCAGAGAAGTTTAGAGAAAAAGCCAGAGAAGCCAGAAGTGGAAGCACCAAATCCCAGGAAAGAAGGACCAGCTGCTGCTGACCATGTGCCTTCCCATGTGACAGAGGAGCCTCAGATGCCAGCAGCCTGTCTTCAGAGTCCAGGTGTCATCCTGTTGATGCCTTGAGTTGGACATTTTCACAGCCTAAGAACTGTAATTTGCAAGTCACTAAATCCCCATTGTAAAAGCGTACTCATTTCTGGTATATTGCATTCCGACAGCTTTAGCAAACCAAAAGGGTAGAAAAACACTTTTTTGGAGACATTGCTAATTTTTTTCAATTTTATTCCAGGAAGAGTTTGAGCCAGTGAAAAGCAGCCTTAGATTCTAACAACTAAGTCTATGCAGATGTTTGTTACTAGCATATGTAGTCAGTGGACACAGGCATGCTGAGTCCCATGGTGATCTCTTTTAGTTTGTAGTGAATTGAGATGAAATACTCAAATCTTATAAAAGTCATCATTCATTCATTCATTCAAATGTTTATTGTTCACAATTAGCAAGTAATGCTCTGAAGAAAAACTGAGTAACTCACTGGACCTTCCTCTATCTCAATTGTTTTCTCTTTATTGCACTGATCATTAGTCATTCTGCTCTAGCCTTCTTTCTGTTCCTTTGTAAGAAAAGCCTGTCCCCATTCTTGGAATGTTCTTATTTCATATAACTGCATGCCAGGTTTACTTATATCTTTTAGCTCTTTGTTCAAATATCATTGCATCAAGAACTTGCTCCTTGACCACCTAGCTCCACCACCCTATTAATATTTCATGTATTTTTCCCTTACCACTTGATCATCATTAACTGACTATACTATTTGTTTGTTTTATATTTTTGTAATTTTTTTGTTATGGATTTTATCTTTTCCTCCTGAAAATAAACTCCAAGGACTCATGAACTTCTGTTTTGTTCACTAAGATATCCCTAGTGCCTGTAACAGTTCCTAGCACAGAGAAGGTGCTCTAAAATATTTGTTAAATGAATGAATAAATGAATTAATAGCATACAACCAGCCCATGCTTGCTAAAATGAATCCCCAACACTTAAAAGGATTATAATAAAATTTATTTATTACATTGGCTAAGGGTTCTGATCCATATCCTCCTACACTGGAAGACTATGGATGCTCCACCATCAGGAATATTGCCTGCCAATGTGTCAATGTGGCAAGGAAAAGGGGATTTGGTTCTTAAAGTCTCCCACTCATAAACAATACCTCACATGTGTCAAAAGTGGATAGGCAGAGGGAATAGCAGAGGTGGTATTTAGGGTGATCAGGAAAGGCCTCTCTGCTAGAGTAAAATTTGGGCAGGGCTATGATTTCTTACAGGGGGCAAGCAACCCCAGTGTTCAAAACATGATTTAGGTCCCAGCTCTATGTGATCTGCTAAAATTGGATGTATCTGTAATTAGTTCTCAGTGTTGTTGTATTAAATGAGGTCATTCATATAGAGCACTGTTTTGGTTTGCCAAGGCTGCCTAAATGCAAGATACAGAAATGGGCTGGTTTTTTCAATGGGGTTTTATTAGATTATAAATTTACGGCTCTAAGACCATGAAAATATCCAAATTAAGGCATCAAGAGAAGGCATCAGTATCTTCATTGAGGAAAAGCTGCTGGCATCCAGGGTTCCTGTGTCACATGGGAAAGCACGTGGTGACATTTGCTGGTCCTTCTCTCCTGGTTCTGGTTTCAATGGCTTTCTCTAAATGTCTCTGGGCATTTCTATCTCAGCTGTCTTGGCTCTTACTGTCTTTAATCCTCTTCACAAAGGACTCCAGTAAACAATTAAGACCAACCTTGAATGGGCTGGGTCAACCTTGAATAATATTATCCATTATTAATGTCATTATCACTGCTTTTCAAATCCTTTTGAATTATATTGTAAGTCTTCCTTAAAACAATAAAATATGAAAGTATATCTAAAGCAGACAGACCAATATTAACTATATTTTGTCATTATACTAACCATCTATGGTGTAGGACCATGTCATAAGAGGTACATTTTGAGTCCTGTTTGGTTGAAGCAGTGACTATTCACTGGCATCAGAGATGTATGATGCTCTTTAAATCAGAGCAATGATGAGAGGGTACATAGGGATTATTTCAAGTAAGCAGTTTCTCAAGGACCAAGCAGCTAAACTTTGCCAAAAATCCAGGTCCAAATTTGCATTTATAATTTATGTTTTATAACCCACCTACTGTTAACTGTTGCCTGAAGTATCAGGAACATATTGTTCAGTAATAATAAATAGTGGTAGACACAGAAGATCAAAAAAGAGTTGTCCTTGATTACTTAGAGGTGGATTATAAATTTAAAAAGTGGGGCACACATAGGCATTGTCAAAGAACAAACAGCACCAGACAATGAGTAATAGGCAAGAATGACTTTTATTCAGGAGCTGCAGTAGCAAGGGAGACAGAGTAGAACTTACTTCATGAAAACAAAGGAAATCAGGTATTTTAAGGGCTAGGAGTGGGTTGGAATTAAAACACAGGAAAATTGTAAGGGAGGTTGGTCACTAGGGTGTGTGAGGAATTCACTGTGGTTGCAAATTTAGGATGGTTTTGTTTCACCAAGATAGGCAAGGGATTTACTGAGGTTGTGATTAGAGCCACTGGTTCCCAAAGTCTTTCTTTGTGGTAATTAGGTCACCTGGAGTCTGTAAGAGCTGAAAGAGAGGAAGAGGGAGATCAAGGCACTGCCTTGTTAGGAGTCTCTCTTGTGCTTGGTTAGAGTAAGGACTGGGGTGAGAGGGAAAAGAGAGGAAAAAGCTTGGGGCAAGTTTGATATATAGAATAGTTGGAGTCTGAAGTTATTTTTTATTCTTTTTTTCTCCTTTTGTCTGCAGTCTGAGTTGTTTTCCTCTGCAGTCTCACAGCTGCAAGATTGGTTTCAAGGTAGTCAGGAGTATGGGGATGGAGCTGGGAAAGGTGTGAGAGTAAGGCTGGCAATTTGGTCAAGGGAAAGAAAGGGGTCTTTGTCAGCACATTCTTTAAACTGGAATGTTATGGAAAACTTTGAGAAAGATTCATATGGTAATATTAATAATTGTATAATATTGAGGGTATTAACATCTCCAATGGAGAGGGAAAAAAGCAAACTCTGTAAGGATCATTTGGAGGGAAATTTTGACAGAAGGCATTTACAGTGGAGAAAGGTGAGATGAATTTACATATAAAAAAAGAAATAAATAGACAAGGAAGAAATAAAACTCTATAACACTGTGCTTCCTAGATTGTTTTAACCTCAATAAACAAAGTGTAGGATAATTAGGCATGTTGGTTAAACACATCCTACTCATTAATAGAGTAATTATCATAGATTCCCTCAGTAAGATAAGAGTGTATACCTTAAGATCTGATTTATTATGTGAGAATATTATGCCCTTTAACTCGTTGCAAGTCTTGAGCACGGCTAGAATACAGCTCATAGAGTTACGGGGAAGCCTACTTGCAGTTACGTTGTTTGATGAAGAGTTAAGAAAAGAGAAGAATAAATTCAGTGTGGTAGCTTGCAATCACAGGGTAGCAATTAGTGTTTCACTAACACTGACTATTAAGGAGCACAGCACCACTTGTATTTCCATTGTGATTTAACACTTTTAATTTGGGTGTTCATTTATTCATGGATATGAGAATTTATTTTGCCACTCAGCAAGATCTCAGCTGTAGCTCTGATACTCCTGACTTGTCTGAGCTTTTTCCACCTCAAGTTTAAGGGGAAAAAAAATTACTAAGCCTCAAGCCACTAAATTACTTTTAGTATTGCAACTCTTGGTCCTTTGTCTCTCCTTGATCCTCTGGTATTTTTTTATTTTTTTCTTGTCTCCTCTGGTAGTGCACTTACGCAGAGCTATTTTGATTAAATAACTCTCCAGAGCTCTGAAATTATAAAATAGTCTTCCAAACAGGTTATTTTTTAGTACATATTGCCATTATGCAGTGCAGATATAAAATCAGTGTACCATAAATGCATGTTTCTATGAAATCTGCCAAATAAATATATCTTTTCATTGTTCTTGACATCATTGCATTATAAATAATCAAGTGAAGCCCAAATTTTTATTTGCAATGGAACAGCTCTGAGAAAATTTGTTACCAATGATCCTGTAACCTCTAGGAAAGATAGTAACTTTAAAATTACAGTAAATACTATCTGAAATAATTTCCCTTAAATTGGGCAATTCCTTAATATTGCATAAATCATTTCTCCAAATCCTGAGTGGTGAATGCATTTTTCTTCCATTCATTTTCTAGATTCCATCTGTTTCAGTATTTTGGAATGAAAGTGGCATTATACAGGTGAAGTATTGACTAATCACCATGGTTTTACCAGGGCAGAACCTTTCACTACAAGTCATATTCTTTAGCCTTTTGAGAAGATTTTTGCATCTTTTTAAACCAGTTCCCAGGAAACATATTCTGCCTTATCTTACGTCAAATGATTGCTATCATTATGCAGTTGGGAAATTTCAAATATTAAAGTAAAACATGAAGGCAGTTTAATTGAATCTTCTGTAATTGACTTAAGTACTATAAATTCAAAAATATATATTTTTTCATTGCCATTAATCTTTTCCTACTCTTTATGTAGTTAGCTTTATAGCTATGGTTTAACTATGGTATGCTAAAATCTTTACCACATAAAAGGCCCATAAAATCTAATATCAGTATTAAAGTTCCCATATCCAATAGTTGTCTTACTCTGCTGGTTTCAGAAACAATTGAAAACTCTTGACAGATGAAAAATAAGCAAAGCTCTAGATCCATGACAAAGTACAAAAAAAAGTGTACTTCTATAGGGATTAAATCAAACAAAATCTTGTCACTTTTTATTTTTCCAAATAATTCATTTTGAAAAATAAATATCCACACATTTTTTGTTGTTTGATTAATTTGAAGAAGACCCAACAGTTAATTTTGATAGCTCTAATGTAATTTGATAAGAGGTCAGGAGATCAGAGATATTTCACATCACCTCCTTAAATGAGGGCCATACAATACAAACCAAAGAGAATGATAGCAGAATTATAGAGTTAGTTGAAGAAAATAATAGTCATTTATATTATATAGCCAATAAAACAAACTAATATTTGGAGATTTTGTTTGGTTCTCTATTTTCTTTTACTTAAAGCTAACAGTAATTGTGGTCATGAGCTAACTAGATTTTTTTGCAAAGGATAATGTTAGATTATACTAAAATAAATTAAATAATGAATTTTCCAAATTGTATCACTGGGAAGGAGCATAAGCATTCTGATTTTCCCACTGAAATATATGCCAAGTATATTTAAAAACATTTTAAATATAAACTTACTTTCTAGAATTTCCTGAGCTGGGATTCTACATTAACAATAAAAAAGGTCAATGGTAAGGAGGAAAAAGAAAGTAGTTGCACAAAGTATTAAACCCTTTCTTTTGGAAAAAAAAATAAAAAATAAAAGAAAGAACTGCTGTATCCTGATTCATCTCCACTGACAGGCCAATACCAAAACCGATTTTCCTCACTTTCACCAATCCTTCATCATTTTCCCTGTGATCCCACAGTTATTATGGTCTCTTTTGATTTGACCAAACAAGAACACTGAAAAAGAACATTTACTATATATCTAAATTAATGAAACCAGGGGTAGAAGGATAAACACTGTGCCACTTGAGATATTTTTGCTCTCATAAAAGATAGAGCTGCTCCTGAGGTCAAGAGCACTTTTGCTTATAACTTCTAGGCCTTCTAGCAGTAAGAGAAAAAAGTTCTGTATTTTATTGTACCTCTTGAATCTTCTCTTTTTCTTTTTTTACTATTCTATGTAATTGAGACAAAAATCAACATTCACTTTTGGCTGAATATAAGAATTCTGAATATTATAACATATATTCTTTTTATCATTTTTAATTTTTATGCCAGTTTTTCTTAACATTTTCAGTGACATGCAGATATTTTCTGGAAAATAAACTTAAAGTGACATTTTAAGCATGTTTCATGCAAAATTAATTTAAGTCATGAAAAATGATACCATAGTATATAATGAGTCCACTCAAATTCTATGGAGCCAGTCATGGAAATTATAATGTAAATGTATTTTGAAATATTAATCCTAGGTGAAAAAATACATATGTGAAAGCAGCAAAGACATACTAGTTTGAGAACTTTTTTCTCATTAAGAATTCTGGTGACATTGATATAATTATATTTAGTAGTCAACATTGGCCCCCTTGTTTCTATGGACATTTTTCAGTAAAATTTTTTACAATGTCTAAAGTTTATTTATCTCTTATATACAGGTGTTCCAGTTTGCTAATGCTGCTGTTTTGCAAAACACCAAAAATGGATTGTCTTTTATAAAGGGGGTTTATTTGATTATAAAATTACATTCTGAAAGCTGTAAAGTGTCCAAGGTAAGGCATCAGCAATTGGGTGCCTTTACTGAAGGATGGCCATGGGCATCTGAAAAACCTTTGCTAGCTTGGAAGTCACATAGCTGGCATCCACTTGCACCCAGATGGCATTTCAAAATGGCATTCTCCAAAATGTTGCTCTTGGAGTGTTTTGTCCTCTCTTAGCTTCAGCTCCTCTTCAAAATGTCACTCTCTGTTGCTCTGACATCTGGGCTGTGTGGCTCTTTTTAAAATATTCCAGTGATCCAATGAAGCCCCACCCTGAATGGGTGGGGAAACACCTCCATGGAATTTATCCAATCAAAGTTCTCACCCAGTTGATTGAGTCACAACTCCACAGAAACACTCAATCAAAGGATTCCAATCTAATCAACACTAATACATCTTGCCCCCACAAAACTGCATTTAAGAATATGGCTTTTTCTGGGGGACATAATATATACAAATCAATACAATAGGGAACGGCTTAAGCAAGGAAGCAAGACACAGTAAGTAAGGAGATTTCAGATGATTTACATTAATTTATACTTGTGTCATTTATACCTAAAATTTAAACATAATTCTACATATTTATTGTTGGATTTTTTAAAGAAAATATGAGGTGAGCTGATTGATTTTCAAACTGATAATTGAGTATAGAAGAGGGCTGGTTCATTAATCAATAAGAGCACACTACATTATTTAATTTATATAAAACATCTGTGACTCTATTAAGCATTTCTGTAGACTACCATCAGTTAGGAAAACAAGAAAACCAAAAATCAAAACTTTATTTTCTGAAATAGCACAATTCCATATTGTACTATTTTTGTACATCCTTTGTGCCAGTTTGAATGTATTATGTCCCCCAAATGCCATTATCTTTGATGTAATCTTGTATGGGCAGACATTATCAGTTTTGATTAGATTTCCTTGAGTGTTTCTTTGGAGATGCGCCCCACCCAGCTGTGGGTGATGACTCTGATTGGATATTTCCGTGGAGGTGTGGCCCCGCCCATTCAGGGTGGGCCTTGATCAGTGGAGCCATATAAATGAGCTGACAGGCAGAGGGAACTCAGTGCAGCTGTGAGTGACATTTTGAACAGGAACTACAGCCAAGAGGGACACTTTGAAGAAAGCACAGGAGCTGCAGATGAGAGATAGTTTGAAGACAGCCATTGAAAGCAGACTCTTGCTCCGGAGAAGCTAAGAGAGAACAAATACCCCAAGTGCAACTAAGAGTGACATTTTTGAGGAACTGCAGCCTAGAGAGGAACGTCCTGGGAGAAAGCCATTTTGAAACCAGAACTTTGGAGCAGACTCCAGCCACGTGCCTTCCCAGCTAACAGAGGTTTTCCAGATACCATTGGCCATCCTCTAGTGAAGGTACCCGGTTGCTGATGTGTTACCTTGGACACTTTATGGCCTTAAGACTGTAACTGTGTAACCAAATAAACCCCTTTTTATAAAAGCCAATCCGTCTCTGGTGTTTTGCATTCCGGCAACAGTAGCAAACTAGAACATCCTTTTATACAACTTAATTACTATTCTTTAGTTTTATTGGCAATGTCAGCACTTTTGTATTGCAATGGCTAAATATAAAGCAAAATATTTGAGAAAGCTACCAAGTGGGGAGTGATTTGTGGTCAAAGCTGGATATTTGATCAAAAACCTTTACAAATTGAATCTGACCAGAAAGTTGCCATGATTCCCAGTGTTCATCAGTTTTGCTTGAACAAATTTCACTCATCAAGAACCCAAAATTTTGGTATTATTCCCAATGTTTTATTTAGCACAGACCTTAAGCATCTGGGAGGGATTTTATTTTCTTATTCCAGATATACTCATGTTGATTCTATTTGTCATGGAGCAAAATGGACTGCCTTGTATTTTAAAAAAAAGCCTAATCTAGCCATCATTTCTGAAAGAGCAATGACATTAGCACTATAGGCTTCATATTATTGATTATTCTTGAAGTTACGACTTCAAAATTTTAACATGATAACATAACCCTATTTCACCAATCAGAAGGTTGAGGAAGAAAGTTTGACACTTTTATCAACTCATAAAAAACTCTCTGTCATAGCCAAAGATAATTTTAGAATCCTCTGCATATCTCAACTCAATATACTCTATTTTAAAATTAACTCATATATAATCTGGAAATTGGAAATACTAAAATAGGAACTTGTGTTTAATTTTCATGTATAATAAGCCACTTTATTCTGATATGATGCAGTAATTTAAGAGACACCATGTTGCCAATTTATTTTGCTAGATACAAGGTATTCAAGATTAATGATGCAAAGTTAAGTTTTGGATCTCCAAGCCACGTTTCCAAAGAATATTTGAGTTAGTGACATAATAAATGAGTTACATTCTCCTCCTTTCTCCCCACTACATTCTGATTACACATATAATGAAAAAATGTAGAGAGCAGACTTTCCAGGGTATTTTAATCATATTAATACAATTTTAATGTTCTCTAACCATGATGCTACCGTGGTATTAACTTGTCATACAATAACAATGAAACACAATACTTGAACATGTATTTGCAAGTCTAATTGTTATTCTTCCATATTTTGGATATCAAAAACAAACAAAATTTTAGGAAAAATTAAAAACCAATATATAGTTGCCTTAGTTTTAAATTTTTTGAAAGGCATTAAAACAAAGAAATAAGCTACAACTGTGTTATTACCGTTATTACATAAAAGTGATATATAAAAATAATTGTTTTATTTAAATTCAACTAATTTTTCATATCTTTGTGCTTTCTCAGCATACTAAAATTGACAAACAAAAGCAAAGGAACAATTAAACAGAAAAGAAAAAAAAAGAAAAAAAAAAACTTTGTCATTGATTACCACTGGGCTCTAGACCAGCAAATATATCATCTACTGCTGTAAATTTACTGTCGAATGGTGATTTAAGGAATGTATTCAAAACTAGATCCAGGTAAGCCTTCTCCCTGTTGACCTTACAGATCCTAACTTGCATAGCTGCCCAATGTAGTTACATTATGTAACTCTATTGATTTGATTTGGCTTTCCTTGAGTGGTTTTATGTTGACAGCAGTAAGCACTCATCTTTTCCATGTTATACCTTCTTGACCTGAAGCCTTAACTTGTTTTATTCAGCATAGGGTGAAGTTAAAAATTACAAAAATATCGAAGCCCATTCTCCTAGCAAACAATTATAATATGTGTTATGCATTATATCATCATTCTCATTGCATGAATTTCTAATAATGATTTTTATATTTAATTATAGCAAATATTAATGCTTCCTCCATGATTTGCATTTATGAGAATACCTATTGTGAGTGTAAAAAATACTTACATGACTTTTATAAACTTATAGCTTGAAGGAACTTTATGAACATTGAATTACTAATTTTCACAACACTCAAGGCAAGGTTTAATATTTTCACATTATAACCAAGGAAACAGGAGCAGAATGCTAAAGATATTTGCTAAAGACATAAAGAGCCTGTCGGGCCTAGGATTAGAACATGGAGTGTGAAACGAAATGTGTAGATGCTATAAATGAAACTATTTGTTAGAAAGATTAAAGATGATTGTTGGCAATTAGGATGCTCAGAGTTCCTGAAAGGATTATATCTTCTGCTTTGTTATGAACTGTTTGGTAAAATTATCTGATTTTTTGAAGGAATAGAACCTTGGTAAATTGCATTAATATGTGATACAAACCATAAACTCTTTTCATTTCATTCTGCTCTCTTTTTTTCTGCACGTATGTGTGTTTTGAACTGAATTTCTTATTTCAGTGAATTCCACATTCATCAATTCACATCTCACATTTTGCACCTCAGTTACTTGAATAAAGCTCACACAAATGATGGGATAAAGATATATTATGATCTCCAAACATTTGTGGTTAGAAAGAGATAAGTTTCTTTAAACACTGATTTTGTTTTTACTCAATGCAGCCATGGTTATAGGAAAAAAATCTTAATAATGTGAAGTGTCTCAAAAACAGCTTACTTGGTGCTGAATTATGCAAATGGAAAAGCTACTTTAAAAGAGAAGCTAAGATGGAAGCCTAAATTTTGGAAACAGTTTCTTATCTTGTTCTATACTCCATATAGCTGATTAGTGGATGGAAATTCCAATAAAGAGAGCAAAAAGAAGTATAATAAAAAGGAGCAGGATTTTAAATTACAGGTGGCCTGGATTTGAGAGTTTTCTCATGCAAGATAGATGTTCTTCTTATTTCATATTTTTCTTTCTGTCTATTCCATAATTGAGGGAGGATAGAATGAAGGAATTCTAGATGTTAAAGAAAACTAAATGTAAACTGAGCTTTGATTTCAAACTTTGAAAAAAAATTTGCCCATTTCTAAATTAAAATTAATTTTTATATGGATATACCCTATTTTCCTTAGACATAAACATATCTTACTGCTGATGACTCTAAATATATTTAGATTATGATAAGCCTTTAATGTAATTTAAGTGCAAGAATTTAAAAACAGGCCTTTGTAGACATCATCTGGAGTTTTAAAGGTGAACAAGACTTTTTTTTCTGAGTTACAGCAAACATGTTTTTAAATTAGTGTGGCAGATAAGTTACTGGTGTCAACCAGGCTAGGTTATCTGATCAAGCGAGCACTGGACTGATTGTTACTGTGAGTGTATCACTCTTAGATTTAAATCAGTTGATTGCATCTATGGCTGATTACATCCACAATCAACAAAGGAGATTGCCTTTAGCAGTTTCCTCCAATCAGTTGAAGGCCTGAAAGGGAGACTTGATGCTTTCAGCAGTCAGAAAGAGGTATTTCTATCTCTACTTCAGCCAATCAGCTTCTTCTGGGGAATTCATTGAAACTTTCATTGGCATTTCCAGCTTACTACCTGCTCTACAGAATTTGAATTTGCTAATCCCCATGGGAGTGTGGGCCAATTCCTATAATAAATCTCTTAATATTTATATATGCTTATACATGTATATATCCTGTCAATTCTGTTTCTCTGAACCCTGACTAATTAAGAACTAGTGAAACTTTTGTTTGCTTTATTGCTTTGCTTCAGATGCAAAACAATTGCTACCATTTCACTCTAAAGAGTACTGGTGAGTTTTTCCAGCATTTTATTCTTGCACTGCTGCTTCTTTTAAAATAACTAGGTCCCTATCACTTTGTGATATGAAAGTGCATCTTAAAAGAAGAGAGCAATAAAACTTCAGATTGAAAGAAACAAAGTTTGAAAATAAATATTTGTCCTTCATTGTTTTGCAAAGAAAACCAGTTCAATTCTATCTTAATCATTGCTTGAACTTCTGCATGATCTTGCAGATACCTTCAGGTTCAGTTCTCACATCAAATAATACTAACTTTATAGCTGTTATATAATATTATTTAAAAATTTGAACCTGCTTTAAAATTACTGAAACTCACAGTAAAAGTTGACCTTCTGAATCTTTATTGCAATTAGAATGGTTGGTTCTCCTGTGAATGTAAAGGCAGTGGGAAAGCACATATCATTTGTAAATCTTATGGTATGAAGCCTGTTTTCTATTTCTTACCTTATGTAATTTTAGTTTAGATGTGTCTATAATACATTATAATTATAGACTAGAGAAGTGGCCAAATATGGACTGTTATAAACAGGTAAGCTCTCTGTTGGAAATGTATTTACTATAAAATAACTATATGTCAAAGAATTGCATTCTAGAGTTCTTTTCAAAGGCATAATAATTTATAATTTTCACATCACTCTTGAATTTAGAATCCAGGGATATATAAAGTAATTATATAAAGCATAATTCACTACTTATACAATAAATGCATTTACCCAATTTGTGTAAAACAGCACCTGAATATTTATCCAGTAAGTTTAATTTCTTCAGTTTCCAAAGATTGTTTTTAAATTCTACCTTAAAGATCATAAGGAGGACTACATTGAGTGAAACAAATTGAAGGTTCACCTGCCATGTGTCATTTTAGAGGCAGCACAATTTCCCATTTGGAGGGAACAGAATGAAAATAACTAACCAGCAGTTTTACTGTCCTCCTCTCTAGCCTGCCCTATCCCCTGATAATTAACAAGTTACACCTTAAAAGATACAAAATAATAATATTTCCTAATGCATAATTGCAAATTCAAATTTTTTACTGTAGATGATTTGGTAAAAAAAATAGTAAAATCATTTGTCTTCCTTTTGAAATAGGGAAATCTATTGAACTATTTTAAACTGCCCTAGATAGATTATATTCCATGTTCTAAATCCCAATGAATTGACAAAATCTTAGGGAAGAATTATTTTGAGAAGACTGAGAAACCTAACTTAGCTCAGAGGCAAAGAACACCATAGTAAAAGTTATATATATCTAACGTAAAGGGAGGAAATTTCTGGTGTATGAATCATGTAATGCTATCCTAACATCTAGAGTCAATCTAACTAATATATAAATATGGAATGAGTTAAAGTTTAACAAACGAATCTAAAATAGAGCTCCAAATGATGATTTATTCTTTGGCTATATATTACTTGCCATTTGACTTGTATATTGAAACTTGCAATTTTAGATATTGATGTTTAATAAATAATTCAATGCTTTCTGTGGAATTATATATCCAGGAGTATACTTTTAAATTGGGGTTTCTATCAACATTAAATGGTTTCATGCACATGCTTCTGCTTCTAAAAATGCCCAGTTCATAAACTCTGAGGAGTATAGGGTGGATAAAGCCTTTGAATGATCTTTACCTCATAAAACAATTTTACAGAATTATATGACATTTATTTTATATTTATGTATAGATAATGTTAAGTGATAGTAAGTATAAACTCTTTTAATCAATTTAAATTAGTTGTATACACTATACATGATTAATCATAAGGAAAAGTATCTATTTGGGGGCTGATCTATATGAAATATTTTTTAAAAGCTTCCTAAGACATACATTAAGTAGACTCCATTAGTGACCTGTCATGAGCTCATGCCCATTAAACCACTATAAAATATTTCCAATGTTCTAGGATATGACAAGGCCATTATAAGTTAATTTAGTATGCAATATTTTTACAAATACATATAACTTTTATTATTTTCAGGAATTAAAAGTCATTTATAAAAGTGGCTTATGTAAAGTAGTTTTAATTAAGTCATTTTTTCATTCTCCTGTGACGGTATTCACACTTGATTGAAGGCACAGGCTGAATATGCATCATCACTTTTAATAATTTCAACATGTTTTAATAAATACAAAAAAACACAATTGTAGTTACAAAAGAGACATAATAAAAGTATCCACAAAATAAGCATGATTGAAAGATGGTATTGCAAATTAAATTCATGCCTGATGACTGATGCTAACTAATAACAATCATACTTTAAAACAGGGCCAATGAAAGATCAAAATGCTCAACATATGAAAGCATTGCATAATTTGAGTTTTTCACTAAAGGTAACTGATTTCACAAGGACAATAATAATTATGGCCACATGGCCAAATAAATGTATATTGGGAAAAATCATTTATGAAGACAATTTTTTTAAACAACATCTTTGTATTAAAAACTTGCAGTTGAAGGTGTTAAAGGGATAATTTGAGCCATATAGCATCTAGATCATCTAAATGTGAAAGAATTAAGATATTCTCATTTTACAGTTGCAGTTGGTTAATGTATAGCTATGCAGTTAAGTAAATTATTTGGATATTGATCCAAGAACTCTTTCTAGTTTAATGATGCTTGTTCTTAGAGCCAGAAGCCTCCTTATATAGTAAGATTTGGGAGGTACTGTGAGGACTTCTCTCTATCTGCAACATTTCCTCCCATGATCGTTATTTTTCCACAATTCCATAATTAGATGTTATCCCTTTCTTTTTCTCAGTCCTAATACATTTTACCTAGTAATAAAAAATATATACAAACACCACAAAAATATATTAAGCATGAATGGGTTTGCCTGTTTCTTCAGACTATAGAAAAGAAAGGAAACACGAGGATGTTGGGTATAGAAAGAAGAAAATGTTGGTGCAAACAAAGTTGGTTAACTCGACTTATCTTCTAGTTACTAAGTTCATTTCTTTAGCCTACATTGCCAATTGCTTAAAGTTCCACTTGGTAACTTTCTTCCCCCCAAAATTGGAGATTTTACTTTATTTCCCTGATATGTAAGGTTTTCTATAATGAAAATCATGTTTTATTTAACAATATTTTCAGTTTTACTATAAAACACGATTCATACATTTTTCTCTCTATTAGGGACTATCTTGCATGAATACAACAACTTAGATATAGTGAGTACTCTACTGAGGTGATTTTTATGAATAATAATAAATACCATGTACTGTGTAGCATTCACTGAGAAAAACTTTCTGTATATACTATTTTTTTTTTTTTTCAAATTTCCCCAACAGTTAAATGACATAAATGGTTTTACTGCCATTTTACATATTTGGAGTTAGAGTCAGAAAGATTTAAGACTTTGGCCAAAGTCACACAGTAAGTAAATTGAAAAACAGGGCTTTCAACCTAGGCATAATTTCTTTCAACATCAATATTTTAAAGCACCTTTTAGGGGTAAAATTTGTTCCTGTTTCATCAAACTTAAACTTCTGCTTTAACATGACATGATATAACTTCCTTTCTTTGAGAAAAACTAGATAAGAACATTAAGTATTGGAACCTCATCTAAGTTTACCAAGGTTATATATGTTATAAAATACTCTTATTTAAATTTTATCTTGAAATTTAATTTAAAATTAAAATGAGAAATATTTAATAAAGTGAGGATCAGTATTCTATATAAGGTTATATTATATAATTCATTAGATTTAATAGCCTGCTATAATTAAGTAAATGCCATTTTACATACAGGTGAATCCTGTATACCATATGCTAAATCTGAATCTCATTTTGATATATAAACACATTTCTGTGGGACCGGAAATAGAAATGACACCTTTCAAGCATAAATGGAAATCTGAATACCAGATTCTACATCATATGGCATACTAAAATGATGAAAGATTTTAAAAATCAGCACAGAATTCTCCAATCAGGTTACTTAATGCAAAGCTGCTGATACAGAAAGAATGAGAAATAAGTGGCTCCTATATTAAACACAGAGTAGATATAAAGTAATATTTGTAAGCAAATGCTAAAGGGTTAATAGAAGCTAATTATTGCAATAAGATGAGCAATTGCATAAGTTTGCATTCAACCTGTATTACATACTCATAAGGCCTTCACAATCTGATTATCTCCAAACTGATTGTTCTTTGTTTCATTGGTGTCTTTGCACATTGTCTCCAATATATCATAATTGACAATAAGTTATCCCTAAATCTACATTTTTTTTCTAAAATTACAATACATATATTTTCAGAAGCTTACAATTATTTTCTACATTTTTTCATTTAACCCTTACTCTTCCACTGAAATATAGTTTAAATCCAGTTTTTGAGACAACAGCAGTGACCCGTTCAACAAGTACGTAATTTGACAATAAAGGAAAAAAAGTCTGTTAGCTTAAAACTGTATATGGAAAAACTATAATATGTCAGACATTGTACTAGGCATAGGGGCTACCAAGACAAAAAAGACAAATATAGAACTTTATTCTTGCTTATAGAGGGACCAATAATCAAGATAAGAAAATTTTAAAAGAAATTAAATTGCATGGTATATGTTACTAAGAACATACACGGTACTGAGACAAACACTATCTGGACATGAAAGATTAAAGTGATGAGCATCTTTAGGAGAGGGTCATAAGGAAAGTGCCCTTTAAAGAAACAATTATTATTTCCTGGGATCTGAGGAATATGCATCAGCAACATGAACAACAGTAATTTTCTTGTGACAATATCAAATTTGCACATGAAAATACGATTGTGTATGAATATATAAATTCCATACCTTGAATCTTTATACTGGACAAGGGCAATGATTACCAGTTGTTTAAATACTGTTTTAATCTTCTTGCAGTAGAAAATGTTTTTTGCATGTATGTTGCTAATGAGAAAACATCATTATATCCTTTATTTTTTTCAGTGTCTTTGTATAAGACTTATCTTTTCCATTGGATTTAAGGAAAAAAAAAATAGGTGGTTCTTGATATTGTGCATTTGTAATGTTTTCATAACAAATCAACATACTAAATGTGGGTCCATTAAAATTACGCTAGATTTAATCTTATTTGTAATCAGATATATATTTTTTCTTTTGTTAAAAAAGTGGGTTTACAGAACAATCATGCATAAAATACAGGATTCCCATATACCACTCCACCACTAACACCTTGCATTGGTGAGGAGTATTTGTTATAATATATAATAGTACATTTTAATAATTGTACTATTAATGTCCATGGCTTAACTTTGGGTTCTCTGTTTGTATAGTATGTATAGTTCCATGGATTTTTTTTAAAAAATTTTATTCTGTGACCATAAATATAATCTAACATTCCCCATTTTAATCCTATTCAGATATATATTTCAGTGTTGCTAATTTTCTTCACAATGTTGTGTTACCATCACCACCATCCATTTCCACAACATTGCCATCATTCCAAATAGGAACCCTGAGTATTTTATTTTAAAAGTGTTGTTATAAAGATAGGTAGACATACAAAATTCCATGCTTGATTAAATCATATTATAGTGATCCTTAAAATAATGGGGTTTCAATCAATGTATCTGTTTTCTGTTTTCTGTTGTACTTATTAGTAAGATTCTGTGTTAGAAAAGCCTCCCACAGGAAAATGGTGAAATATAAGATAGGTTATGGAGCAAAGCTACATTGTTTTATGATTGTCTCTTTATTATTGACTTATTGAACAGTGTTGCCTTGATTTAAGGAGAATTCAGTTATTTATGGATCAGTGGACCTTCCTACTAAATAACAACATATTTACTGAATTTACTTTAGTCCTTTAGTAACATTAACTTTGTTTCTTTTGATGTCCAGATGTGTTTTTGATCCTTTCCTGTTGTATACATTTTGTTAGGTATCTCAAATAGCAGTTTTAATTCTGACATTAGATGTAACAAGGAAAGAAAAGAAGATGGAAAATTAGAGAGGAAGGAAATAAGAGATGTATTTACTTAGTTCCATTTAAAAATTGAAACAGATTTCATACAAAATATTAGATCGTCTATCACAAATAACTGTGCAAGAACAGGAGACTAGACAACATGTTCAAAAGCCAAGTGAGACAACAGACCATGAAACAGTCACACAGCAACCCAGTTAAGAGGTTTCAAATAAGATATTTAAGTTTTTTAATGCATCTTAAAAAATTGAGAATTCCATCAGAGAATTTGAATAAATAAAAGTCAAGGGGATATGGTAAATTAAAATATTCAAAAAGTAAAATGAAGAACTCAGTATATAGGTATAACAGCATATTAGACACAGCTGAAGAGAGAGTGAACATAGAAAGATCAGAAGTCAAGATGGTTCAGAGATGTATATTGGTGAGGTAGAGTAACATATTCATGTGTAAATATAATATATATTATACATATGGAGAGATTAAAATGGCCAAGAGCAAAAAGTGAAAGTAGAGGGTAATAGGGAAAGGCCCCTTTAAAGAAACTATTATTTCCTGGGGTCTGAGGGATATGCGTCAGCAACAAGAAGATGTTTCAGACTGATGAAAACTTTACTCCATAGTTGCTGGAAAAATCAAAATCTCCAAAGAAAAAGGCAAAACCAAATGAAATTCAGTTCTGATGAATGCAAAGATAAAAATCCACACATAAACAAATCAAAGTAAAATGGCTAACAAATGCATGCAAGAGGAAAACTGAAAAGTTGTAATAGAAAATATGGGCTGATTTCCAATGAGTAGCAGACTTCCAATGAGTAGCAGACTACCAATGACATCTCAACATAAACAATGAATTCCAGAAGGTGATGGAATGATATTGTTAAGGGACTTCTAGAAAATAGCTCTCAATAAAGTATTGTTTATTAAGAAAAAAAATCTTTTCAATAATAAAGACAAAATAATGATGCTTTCAGCTAAAAAAAATAAAAGTGACAGACATGGTCACTAGTAGATCCTCACTAAAATACTCTGAAGAGGAAAATGGCCCCGATCAAATATCAGATACGCAGAAATAAATAAATGGCTTCAAAATGGTAACTATGTGGAGATGTAATATGGTGATGTTATGTTTCTATATAGAAAGAGAATCATAACATTGACAGTACAAATACAAATAGTAACATTGATATAAGATTAAAATCAGTGGAAAAAAATGGCATATAAACTGGTAGAGGCATAAATAAGAGTAAAATGTTCTGTGATCCTTGCATTGTGTGGGAAAAGAACAGAGATAGCAATTAATGATATACTTTGATAAATTAAGTATACATACTTTTGTAGATAACCAATACAAGAATAGAGAGAATGTGTATAATTATTAAAATGATAGAAGTAAAATAGAATGATTACAAAAAAAAAAAACTAAAATAAACCAAAGGAAAGCAAGAAAGAATAGAAAACATCATAAGACAACAGGAAACAAGAATGGTCAAGGTAAATTTGAAGAGCAACAAAGATACAGGACATGTAATAGTATATATCAAACCTTTTTATACAGCTATGATAATTAAGACAGTGTGGTGTTAGTATAAACATTTAAAAAAGTAATCATGCCCAATAGATGAATAGAGGATACAGAAACTGAACCACATGTATAAAATCCACTTGCTTAAAGGAAAGTTACTACTACAATACAGCAGATAAAAGATGGTCTTTTCACTAACTTTTTTTGGGGGGATGTGATTTTATTTCATATGAAATACAAAGTAACTTTTTAATTTTTTTAAATTTATTTTTAATTGTAAAATATATGTAACATAAAAGTCATTTTTAATCATTTTAAGTGGATAATTCTTTGACATTAAGTATGATAACAATACTGCTTAACTTTCACTGTTATCTGTTTCCAGATTATTTTCATCATCCTAAACCAAAATATATATTCATTTAGCATAACTCCCCATTCCCTCCTCCCACCACCCTGATAACCACAATTGCATTTTCTGTCTCTATGACTTTATCTATTCTAAATATCTCATAAAGAGAAATGAAACAATACATATCCTTTTGTGTCTGGCTTATTTCATTCAACACAATGTCTTCAAGATTCATCCATGTTGTAGCATGTTCCAGCATGTCACTTCTTTTGATGGCTGAATAATATTCCATTGTATGGGTAGACCACATTTTATTTTTCCATTCACCTGTTGATGGACACTCAGTTTGTTTCTACCTTTTCACTATTGTGAATAATGCTTCAATGAACTTTATGAGAGTCCCTGCTTTCAATTCTTTGGGGTATGTACCTAGAGCAGAATTACCAGGTCATATGATAATTTTATGTTTAATTATCTGAGGAACTGCAAATTGTTTTTCACAGTGGCTATACCATTTCACATTGCCACCAGCAATATACAGCATTCCTTTTTCTCTGCACCCTTGCCAACATCTTTTTCCAGTTTTTTTTTTTTTAATTATAGCCATCCTAGTGGGCACGAAGTCATACCTCATCATAGTTTTAACTTGTATTTCTCTAATGACTAATGATATTGAGCATCTTTTCACATTCATATTGGCCATTTGAATGTTATTTATGGAGAAATGTCTATTCAAATCCTTATTCCATGTTTTAATTGGATTGTTTGTGTTTTTGTTGTTGAGTTGTAGCTATTCTTTATATATTCTGGATATTAAATCCATATCAGATAAATGGTTGCCAAATATTTGTTCCCATTCTGTCAGTTGTCATTTAAATCTAATAATGACTCAGCAGAATCCAGGGTTCCAATGTCCTCACTGCCATTATTATCAATCCATATGTCCCCATCCCAAGTTTCTGAATCCCATTCTTTTCCAATCAATGCCTTTACTTTAACAGCAGACACCCTGAGAGGTTGAGATTTTAGCTTACGTTGTAAATCTGCTACTCACACAATGAGAGTCTGCGTCTGGTTTTCAGAAACCTCGTCTGTGGGCACAGGAAATAAGATTTTCTTTCAGGGCACACATATAAATCTTTACATCTGTCATTCAGCATTTAAGTTTTGAATTTGAAGCCTTTAGCTCATCCCTTTCTCTTACAACTTTATCCAAAGTATCTAAGAGCAGCCAGCCAACATCATTATACATCTTAATTCTGCAAAACTCTATGAAGGTGTCGAAAACACTGTCACCCAGAGCCTTGCTTCATACTAGAGTATGATTAGGAGAATCATATGGTGCTATTTTGCATGTTTCCTTTGCCAACTCATGCCATGCACTGTCAGTGCCCTCTTGATTATTGAAAATAGAGTCATTAGTGCCCTTGAATCTAATCAGAGTAAAAAACAAATTGTAAAAGCCCAGTTTAAATTCTGTTTCTCAAGAACCACACCTGGTACCAAGTTGTATTAGTTAGGGTTCTCTAGGGAAACAGAATCAATGAGAGGTATCTATGACTATAAAATTTATAAAAGTGACTCACACAACTGTGGGTATGCATGAGTCCAAATTTTGTAGAGCAGTCAGCAAACTGTCAACTACAAGGAAGATGTCCAATAAACTCCTCAGGAAATGAACCGGCAACTTCGACGAACTCCTCGGGAAATGAACTGGTATCTTTGACTAACGTGTTTGATGAACTCCTCAGGAAACGAACCAGCAACATCAATGAACTCCTCAGGAAATCCTTCACTGGGCAGCCGAAGAAGAAGTGAAGGTCCTCTATCTGTCTCGCTTATAAGTCTTCAACTGATTAATTGGATTAAACCCAGCCAATTGCATTCTCTCATTGTGGAAGGCACGCCCTTTGGTGAGTCATCAGTCACAGCTGCAGTCACTTGACTGATGATTTAATAAACCAGCCTGGTGGTTTATTAACCAGCCACAACATCCTTGCAGCAATTGTTAGGCCAGTGTTTGCTTGACCAGACAACTGGGTACTTTCAACTGGCCAAGTTGACACATGAACCTAACCATCACACTTTCTAATGTTCTTTGATGCACAAAATATATTAATGAAGTCCCATTTATGTTTCTTTAATTGCATTTTTATTGAGATTGTTCACATACCATACAATTTTCTAAAGATCCAAATTGTAAAATCAATTGCCCACAGTACCATCATACAGCTGTGCATCCATCACTACAATTAATTTTTTTTCAATTTTTAGAACATTTTCATTACTCGAGAAAAGAAATAAAGACAAAAAAAGGAAACTCAAATCCTCCCATACCTGTAATCCCCCCTCCCCATTATTGATTCATAGTTTTGGTATAGTGCATTTGTTACTGTTGATGAAAGAATGTTAAAATACTACTAACTGTAGTATATAGTTTGCAATAGGTACATATTTTTCCCTATATGCCCTATTATTAACTTCTGGTTATAGTGTCATATATTTGTTCTAGTTCATGAAAGAGACCTCTAATATTTGTACAGTTAATCATGAACCTTGTCTCCCACAAGATTCACTGTTATATACATTCCCATCTTTTAACCTCCAACTTTCCTGCTGGTGACATACGTGACTCTGAGCTTACTCTTTCCACCACCTTCACTCACCATTCAGCACTGTTGGTTATTCTCACAACCTGCTACCATCACCTCTGTCCATTTCCAAACATTTAAGTTCACCCTAGTTGAACATTCTGCTCATAATAAGGAACTGCTCCCTGTTCTTTAGCCTTGTTCTATATCCTGGTAACTTACATTTCACGTCTATGAGTTTACATATTATAATTAGTTATTATCAGTGAGACCTTGCAATATTTGTCTTAATGTGTCTGTCTTATTTCACTCAATATAGTGCCCTTAAAGTTTCATCATCAACCCATTTTTTTTAAAAGATGGTTTTGTTCACACACCATACATTCCATCCTAAATAAACAATTGTTGGTTCCCTGTATAGTCACATATTTATGTATTCAGCACCATTGCCACTATCTCTGTAAGGACATCTCCGTTTATTCCACAATGAAGGAGGAAGAGTCAAAGAAGGTAGAGGGACAAAAGAAAAAGTAAAGAAGAGAGAGAAAGAAAGAAAGAAAAAAAAAAAAAACCACGACAGCTAGAAAGCAACAACAGGAAAGATAGCACTAAAGTAAAATAAAGAGACGACATCACCAATGCTAGGAGTCCCATACACTTCCCCTATGCCCTCCCCCCATATGCATTTAGCTTTGGTGTATTGCCTTTGTTATATTAAAGGAAGAATAACACAATGTTTTTGCTAATTATAGTCTCTAGTTTGCATTGATTGTATTTTTCCCCCAATCCCACCCTATTTTTAACACCCTGCAATATTGACATTCATTTGTTCTACCTCATGTAAAAACATATTTGTTCCTTTTATTACAATTGTCAAGCACCCTAGGCTTCACTGAGTTATACAGTCCTAGTCTTGATCTTTCATGTTTTGTTATGGTGTCCCACATGCTCCTAACCTTCCTGTTTCAACCATGCTCACAGTCATCTTTGTTCAGTGTACTTACATTGCTGTGCTACTACATACCAAAATTGTTTTCCAAACCTCTCACGCCTGTCTTTTCTGTTCTGTCTGCAGTGCTTCCTTTAGTGTTCTCTGTAGAGCAGGTATCTTGTTCACAAACTCTGTCATTGCCTGTTTGTCAGTGAATATTTTAAGCTCGCCCTCATATTTGAAGGACAGTTTTGCTGGATATAGGATTCTTTGTTGGTCATTTTTCTCTTTAAGCATCTTAAATATATAACCCCACTTCCTTCTTGTCCCTATGATTTCTATTGAGAAATCCACACATAGTCTTATCAGGCTTCCTTTTTACGTGATGGATCACTTTTATTTTGCTGTGTTCAGGATTCTCTCTTTGTCTTTGACCTTTGATAATCTGATTATTAAGTGTCCTGGTGTAGACCTATTTGGATTTATTCTGTTTCAGTATGCTGGGCTTCTTGGATCCATAATTTTATGTCTTTCATATGAGATGGGAAATTTTCATTATTTCCTCCATCATTGCTTCTGCCACTTTTCACTTCTTTTCTCCTTCTGGGACACCAATGACACATACATTCATGCATTTCATTTTGTCCTTAAATTCCCAGATACATTGCTCATATTTTTCCATTCTCTCCTCTATCTGTTCTTTTCTGTGTAGGCTTTCAGGTGTCTTGTTCTCTAGTCCTTGAGCATTTTCTTCTGACCCTTGAGATCTTCTGTTGTGTGTTTCCATTGTGTCTTTCATCTCTTGTGTTGTGCCTTTCATTTCCACAGATTCTGTCAGTTGTTTTTTTTGACCTCTCAATTTCTACCTTATGTACACCCAGCCTTTTCATTATATGCTTCATCTCTTTTGCCATATTTTCCCTACACTTTTTGAATTGATTTAGTATTAGTTGTTTAAATTCCAGTATCTCAGTGAAGTGTAAGTTTGTTCCTTTGACTGGGCCGTAACTTCATTTCTCTTAGTGTAGGTTGTAGTTTTCTGTTGTCTAGGTATCTGGTTTTCCTTGGTTCCCCCAATCAGGTTTTCCCAGACCAGAATAGGCTCAGATCTTGGAATGAGGGAATAGTATCCGGTTTCCCTGAGGGTGTCTTAGAAGATTGGTACACCCTGTGAAGCCTCAAGTTACTCTGCTTTTCCACCCAGCAGGTGGCACCTGTCTGCTGGAGGGGGCAGAATGGTGTGCCAGTTTGGATATATTTTGTCCTCCCAGAAAAGTCATGTTCTTTGATGTAATCTTGTGGGGGAAGACCTATTAGTCTTTTGATTATGTTAGAACATTTTGATTGAATGTTTCCATGGAGATGTGACCCACTTTACTGTGGGTGAGAACTTTCATTGGGTTATTTCCATGGAGGAAATTTCTTGACTGGTAACTGGAGTACTAAAGAGAACTCAGGAGCCAACACAGATGCTTGGAGATGCTTGGAGATGCAGATAGAAGAACATTTGGAGATACTAGAGATGAAGCCCAGAGTTTTCCCCAGAGAAGCTAAGAGAGGACTCCTAGATGCTTAGAGAGAAACACCATAGGAGAAAGAAGCAAGGATGCACAGGAGCTGAAAAAGAGGAGCAAATGCAGACATACAGAAGCCCAGAGACATTTTCAAAAAAGCTATTTTGAAATGCAACCCAGGATCAAAGGGCCAGCAGACACCAGCTACATTCCTTCCCAGCTGACAGAGGTGTTCTGGATGCCATCGGCCATTCTTCAATGATGGTATCCTCTTGTAGTTGCCTTAGTTTGGATGCTTTTATGGCCTTAGAACTGTAAATTTGTAACTTAATAAATCCCCTTTATGAAAGCTAATTCATTTCTGGTATTTTGCCTAATGGCAGCATTAGCAAACTAGAACAGATGGCTTTTAATTTTTTTCTCTTTATTTTGATGCTTTTCCTCTCTGGACCAGTTTTCATTTACTTCTTGTGGCATTAGCCTCTCCCTGCTTCCCACCCCAGACATGTTCCCACTACCAAGGAGGTGGGCTTGGGCAAAAGGTGATGATGGGACCCATTTCTGCATGGTTTATTGTTATTAATTATCTATTCAGATAATATTACAGCAAGAACCCAAAAATAAAGAGACAGAGATCAAAAAAAAAAAAAAAAAAAATAGGTCCCAAATCTCTGATGTGGAGAGAGGCATTTGGAACCGTCTTGTGCTGACTCTGAGGGAGACCAGCCATGATGGGATATTTTTCCTCACTCTCTTGGACCCTTTGTGCTGTGCCTGGCATTCCTTCACAATAACATCTTACAGATACTGAAAACCCAGTGGAGAAGTGAATAAATGAAGATTGGGGATGTGCCATGAAAAATCCAGAAATCATGCTTCCAGCCTCAAAGTATCCACATATTCTTGGGCAAAAATTATAAAACAATGTTGTCTTAATTTACATTCACCCTAAAATGGTCACAAACATATCTGAAAAACAGAACTACTCAGCTGTTGGCCTCCCCTGAGGACCAGCCACAATTGGTCCTGCATCTCCAACATGAAGTAGAGATGCCATCCAAGCAATTTACCTCCTTAGGTGACTGCTGTGATGGTTAGGTTCATGTGTCAAATTAGCCAGGTGATGGTGCCAGTGCCCAGATACCTGGTCAAACAAACATGAGCCTATCACTCCAAGGAAATTTTGTGGCTGGTTAATAAACCAGAAAGCTAGTTTATTAAATCATCAGTCACTTGATTGCAACTGTGGCTGATTGCATCTATGATCAACTAAGGGAGTGTCTTCTGCAATGAGAGTATCCAATCAGTTGGATTTAATACAATCAGTTGAAGACATTTAAGGGAGAAGAGAGAATTTTCACTTCTTTTTCAGCCACCCAGCCTCTCTTGGGTAGTTCATTGAAGACTTTCATTGGAGTTGCCAGCTTACAGCCTGTCATACAGCATTTGTGCATCCTGTCCTATGGCATTTGGACTCATGCACCCCCACAGTTACATGAGACACTTTTATAAAATCTCATATTTACAGATATCTCCTGTTGGTTCTGTTTCCCTAGAGAACTTTAATGAATACACTGGCCATGGTAGGATCTTTTCCCCTGCTCTTTTGGACTCTTTGGACTGCAGTAAGTAGTAAAGCATTCATTTGCTGGAGAACCTCTGCTGTGCCTGAGTCTGCATTCCCACAGTGCACCATAAAGCAACTCACTCCACAGTTCCACAACAGTCTCAGCCTCTGATAACCTGTATTCTACATTGTCCCTATGAATTTGCTTATACCAGGTATACAGCATAAGCAAAACCATGCAGTATTTATCCTTTTTTTGTCCAACTTATTTCACTCAACATTATGTCTTCAAGTTTCATAAATGTTCTATTTATCAAAACTCATTTTAATGGATGAATAATAGTCCCTTGAATGTATATATCACATTTTTTTAACCAGTCATCTCATTGATAGACATCTGGGTTGTTTTTACCTTTTGGCTATTGTGATTAATGCTACTATGAACATTACTGTACACACATTTGTTCAAGTCCCTTCTTTCATTTTGTTTGGGTGTATTCCTAGATGTGGGATTGGTGAGACATACAGTAATTCTATGCTAAAATTTATGAGGGCTTGCCAACCTGTTTTATACAGTGTCTGTAGATAAATGAACTTTTAACAAAAACGAATATTAGAAACGAATGAAGTGAGAGATCACTTGGGCTTGTGAAATCACTGGAAAACAAATCTAACATAATGCCTAGAATCATTTCAATAATTTGTAATGAG
This sequence comes from Choloepus didactylus, assembly GCF_015220235.1. Lineage (NCBI taxonomy): Eukaryota > Metazoa > Chordata > Mammalia > Pilosa > Megalonychidae > Choloepus > Choloepus didactylus. The sequence continues at coordinate 34,080,608 of NC_051309.1, forward strand.
TCATTTAGATATTCATCTGATACTGCTATCTCAAACCATAAACAGAAATCCATTCCTAGGCAAAAATATAATTAGCATGAAAGCTAAATCTGTAAAGTTTTAAATAATAGTAAAGGCAAAGAACTTCTTGACTTTACTATAGGAAAATTGTATTAATCAAGGTATAAAAATATTAATCATTAAGAATAAGACTAAAACATCTATCTACTTTAAAATTAACTACTTGCATTCATCAAATGACACCAATGAATATGAGGAATGGTATGCTAAAATGTAGGAGATGATATGGTTAACACATATTATTGATGAATGATTAATATTCAGAATTCTTTCAAATCAATATTAAACCATAAATAGTTAATAGACATGAGAAAACACTTCAATAGGTACTTCATAAATAACATTTTCTAAAAGACTAATAAATACATGGAAGTTTGTTTAACCTCATTATTAATACAAATCAGAGTAAAATCACGATGACACACTACTACGTACACATTATCATGTTTAAATTCAAAAAGAATGTATCACAGGTGATGGCAAAGATGTGAATCATTGGTAGTTTTCACACACTCACTATTGTAGAGTGTAAATTAGTGAAAAATTCTTGTGATATTGTTTGAAATTATCTACTGAAGTTGAGCAAACACATAATTTCTGAACTTGCAAGAACTGAGTATATATGTGTGCAACATATGAATGTATATATTCATATATGAATTTTCACAGGAAAAATCTTTGCTGTACCAAACACAAATATATTCAACAGTGTATGTATCAAAGTATAGAGAATTAAAGTACACTCCAAAAATCAATCACCAGAGCAATAAAAATGATGAAACTGTAGGTATGAGACACATCATAGATTAATTAATAAACATGTTGAGTAAACAGAATCAGATGAAATGACAGCATTTTAAAAAATGGAATTTTTAGAAAGTTCACAAATAAGTGAAATAAATGATATTTTTATAGGAAAGGGTATATAAAAGATAAAACACTAAAGCATATGAAAATTGTAGATACCATGAAAGAGTTCTTTCCACCAAGTGGAATGGTTTTCTAATCAAAAAGTGGCATGGAGCTTCAGAAATGCTGTGCATGTTTTATTGGTTGACTCAGATGACAATCAATAGGTGTTCGCTTTAAACTATTGTAAAATTGACTATGTTTACATATATTTTTCTATATGTGTCTGACATTCTCTGATTCTATTTTTAAATTTAAGGACAGAAAACAAAACAAAACAAAAAAGAAACTAGCCAGAGTTTCCAAGAGAGCATGGGGCAAAATCAAAGATCCATGGAAGGAAATGTGATTACTAAAGAAAACTGATTCACTAAATAGTTGAAAGGAAAAAAGAAAAGAAATGAGACAATAGCATAAGGAAATCATAAAATAAGACAGTGTGGCAGAACTTTTTTAGAGTGCACATGGTTTAAATAAAAAAAAATAAATGGATTAAATTGAGTTTGAAAGATATCAAGCAATTTGATTCTTACCAGACACATGCAAGACAAAACAGAAGGACCAAGGTGACAACTGAAGATGCTCCAAGGTGTCTTTTCCCAACAAGATCTTTGAACAACTAGCAAAAACTGGCAGCTATATTACTCAAAATTCTTGAACACAGTTAAAGGTTTGCAGTATCTGGCCAAGGGCCAAAACAAGAAAATGCACACTTAAAATGGTAGGAGACCCAATGACTCCTTAGAGAGTTTGTATCCAGCCTGCACTCCCATTCTGGGACCCTGACCCTGCTTTGGAGGACCAGAATAACCCCATGCACATACTAGGGTTCCTGAATATGGATATCAATGTAATGAGTGGCACCTTAAAGAATGTACCCAGAATCCCATCTCAGGCTTGCCTTCCCAGAACTTGCCCTGCAGGCAGAAGCAGCTTGCAGATAGCTAGCCCTGTAGGAAACAATGAAGTCAAAACAGCCTAGGGTTAAAGAAATCTGTTTGAAGTAAAGCAATAGACAACCCAGAAAGTGGGAGAATCTATCAAGGGAATAGAGGGGACATTTAGACTCTAGCAAGCAGGGGATTTCCTAAGGTCAGGAGGATATGAGGAAAACAATGAATAAATAGCATGAGAATCTCAATGAAGAGACAGAAATTTAAAAAAAAAAAAAAAAGAACCAAAAAGATACTGGAGTTGAAGTCCATAATAACTGAAATGAAAATTTACATGGAGGATTTCAATAGTAAGCTGCAGCTGGCAAAAGAAAAGGATCTCAAAGACAGAGCAATTGAAATGAATCAGACTGAAGAGCAGAAAGATAAAGGAATTAAAAAGTAAAGAGTCTGGTATCTGTGGAACTCCACCAAGCATACCAATATATGCATAATGAGAGCTCTAGAAGGAGGAGGAAAAGAGAAATAAGCAGAAGGAATATTGAAGAAATAATGGTTGTATATTCCCCATATTTAATGAAAGTTATGGATATACACATTCAAGAAGCCATTGAACCCCAAACTGTATAAACTTGGAGAGAGCTAAATCCAGACACATCATAGCCAAACTATCAAATGTCAAGGACAAGTAGAGAATTCTGAAATCTTCAAGAGAAAAACAATATATTAGGCAAAATGGAATTCTATTAAGATTAAGATTAGACTATTCATCACAACATGTAAGCAAGGAAGCAGTGGGACAAATATTTAAAGTGCTGAGAGAAAACAATTGCCAATGATGGACTTTATATCCAATGAGAGTGTTTTTCAAAAATGAGGACAAGATTAAGAAATTCCCAGGTAAACAAAAGCTGAGAGAATTGGTCACCACTAGACCTTTCCTATAAGCAATGTTAAAGGGGGTCCTTTAGAGTGAAAGGAAAGTACACTAGACAGTGGATCAAAATGAGATAAAGAAATAAAGAACTCTGGTGCAGGTAGCTGTAAGGATTATTATATATGCTAGTCTATTGCATCATATATTTTGGTATTTTTAATTATTTTGGGTTTAAAAATGCATAAAATTCATGCAAATCTATGGTTTTGGACATAAATATATAATGATATAATATGTAACAAGTACAAAAAAAGGTGGGGAATGAAGGGGTATATAAGAACAGTATGTATATCCTGTTGAAGTTAAGTTGGTATCAATTAAAACTTAATAGTTATAGATGATTGAAGATGTTAAATTTAAGGCCCATGGTAACTACAGAGAAAATAATTGAATATATATGTGTTTGTATATCTATATATACAGAAATTAGAAGGAAGTCAAAAATTAAGTAGAAAGTGGGGATTAAAAGAAAAATTGAGGGATACAGAAGGAATGACAAAGGCCAAACAGAAAAATATGAAGGAGAGTTCTGAATTATCAGTAGTTGCTTTAAATGTAAATGGAATAAACTCTCCAGTCAAATGTCAGGGATTGGCAGTATGCATAAAACATATGACCTAACTGTATGTTGTTAAAAGAGATTCACTTTAAATTCAAAGACACAAGTAGTTTGAAAGTGAAGGGATAGAAAACATCATGCACCATGTTAAGAACTCTTAGAAGGGACACAAGGTCATTACATATTGATAAATGGATCAGTTCAATATGAACACATAACAATTTAAAATATATATGAAACTAATGGAGAAGCCCCAAAATATATGAAGCTAATATTTTCAGTTTTGAATGGAGAAACAGACAATTCTGTATAAATGGTGGAAGACAAATACAGCACTTCTAATAATGGATAGAACATTAAGATAGTTGATCAATAAGGAAATAGAAGACTTGAATGATATTACAAATCAACTAGACCTAGCAGACAAATATAGAACATTTAACCCAACAGCAGCAGAAAACATTCTTCTCTAGTGCACATGGATCACTCTTCAGAATAGATCATATATTTGGTCACAAAATAAGTCTTAAACTAAAAATACATTGAAACCATACAATACATCTTCTAGGAACACAATGGAATAATGTTAGAAATAAAGAACAGAGGGAGAACTGGAAAATCCACAAATTGTGGACATGAACCACTGTACTGTTCAACAACCAAAGGGTCAAGAAAAATATCAAGGGAAATTGAGAAATATATTGAGGCAAATGAAAATGAAAACACAACAATGGATACAGCAAAGGCAGAGCTGAGGGGAAAATTTATACCTCTAAATGCTTACATCAAAAAAGAAAGACCTGAAATCAGAGACCTAACATTACAACTGGAGTATCTAGGGGAAAAAAGCAAACTAAACTCCAAGCAAGTGTGATGGTTTGAAGCTGTTTGTACCCCAGAAGAGATCATGTTCTTATATTTAATGAAAATTCCTGTGAGTTTGGATGCATTGTAAGTAAGATCTTTTGGTGAATAGGACCTCATTCAGGTTGAGTCTTAATCAACTTACTGGAGTCACTTATAAGAGTATAAAAGACAGAAATATATAAGAAAACATCAGAGGAGTTTAGAGAAGAAAAAAAGAGAAGCTGGTATACCATCATACACACATCATACACCAGACTGTATTGGGTGGAAGGACCAAGATTGCAGCATAGAACTATAAGGAAAGCTCCCCAAACTGTGGAGCTGGCTGTCCGGCGCTTCTCCGCCCCGCCTCGAGTCCTCGGTCGGCCGGCGATGGGGACCAGAGAGATAAGGGGAGAGAGGGTGCGGACAACGTCTTACCCGGAGCACTTGTGATCACTCAGGACTCGCGGTGGTAAAGCAGATAAACTTTTAATGGGACTAGGCAATCATCATCTTTACAGGTTCCACCCGGGGCGAGACACCTCGGGGGAGAACAACCTCGATGCGGCCGTCAGGTACGGCTCCTTGTGGGCTGTCTCCCCGAGCTTTGCCCGGGAACTTTCTTATAAACCTTGCGTGTATCCAATGGGCTAACGCCACGCACACAAGCATGATTGGTGAATACAGCGGGTGGTTACATACATCAGAAGCCGGAAGCAGGATGTGGGCGCCATCTTGGCACCACTCGATGGGCGGGGGGAACTCAAGGGCAGGCTGCAGCTTGTCTACTAGGCCAAATCCGGAAGGTGGCTGCTCACATCTCCCCCTTTTTTGTTTTTTATGCCCCAGTGTCTCCAGTGATGAATGTGCTCCCGTGGACCAAGATGGCCCACAACGTATTTTTTGGTGCTTTGGGGAGTCTGGACTAGGTCCCGGCCATACCAAGGTGGGACCTCTGGCACCGACCAGAATGCTCACTTCATATAGAGACCGGAGAACCCGTGAGCCGGAAACCACGTGGCCCTCCTTGCAGTACTCAGTCTCGCAACTGGGGGACAGGAGGATTAGGAGAAGGTAGCCAGTGCCGAGGGCGTCACTAGGAGCCTCTGTGCAAACGCCAAGGGTCCCGTCTGGCCACAACTAGGACTCTGCGTAAGAGGTCCACCTGAGACAAAAATTAGGGCCACTGGTACCGAATGTTTATATACGAGATTTTTTCATATACTTAGCTGCGAACCTTACCCCCGAATGCCCAGCTTCGAGTGGTTGGGATGGGTGCTGGGCAGAGGGACTATAGTTATCAGGAGGGTTACAGGCAGAGGACATGGCCATCATGGCGGTAACACGTAATTGCTGTTGTCTTTGAAACAAACGCTCCAGCAAACTCTTAACAATGATCAAACCTACTAATAACCCCACAGCAAGAAGAACCCAGTTGGTCAGATTAGGCCAAGAGAACCAGGAGGGAAAAAAGGTCAATATTCCTGGCCCTCTTCCCGGTCTGCTGGGGAGTGGTCGACACCGTCGACATCATTTGACCGCTCATCACGCGAGTTGAGGACTGGATCCAACAGGTCACGTTGGGGGTTTAACGACCCGTCAGGCTGCAGTTCTTTGGTGTTCTCAGGCGACTGCACGGTTCTCACCAATCTCTCCGGTACCCACACTGGTTGGCGTCCTGGTTCCTGGGGAAAGACACAAACAGAGCCTCTGGCCCAGCTGAGCACTGGGTCAGGACCTTTCCATTGCCCCGACAGAACATCCCTCCAACGGACCAGGCCTCTATGCGGAGGACCTGGGGTGGTATGTTGTAGGGCAGGCGGTTGATCTTTATTGGGGCAGTCTCTCTTAAAATGCCCAGACTGGCCACAGCCATAGCATCTTTTTGGCTTTACCTCTAAAGCTCTGGGGTCCTTTGTGTTTACTTGTAAGGAGCTGGCTAACATAGCAGCCAGCCCCGCATTAGTTAACGGGCTGCCAGCGTCCCTGCAAAGCCGAACCCACTCTGTCAAGCTCTTTCCCTTATTCTGTGCCAGGATAACCTTGCACTCCTTATTGCATTGCTCAAAAATCATCTGCTTAACCACCGTTTCTGCAACCATTGGATCTGAGAAAATCCTCTCAGCCGCAGTCTGCATTTTCGCTACAAAATCTACAAAAGGTTCTGTGGGACCCTGGTGTATGCCGCTAAGCGAAGCCTGCGCCTCTCCTTCCCCTGTCAATTTTTTCCAAGCCCCTATGAAACAGCGAAAAATTTGGGCATAAACCTCCTGGGGGTATCCTGTCTGATTCTGGGCGTGAGCACCTTTCCCTAAAAGCATATCCGCATTCCACCCGCCGTGCCTTGCCACAGCGTTTCTTGCGGCTTGTTCCTCAGCTAACTCCTCAAACCACGCCTTCCAATCGATAAACCTGCCAGGAGGCAAGCAAGAGCGAGCCAGCTGAAGGATATCTGCAGGTGTATGATTTAGGGCGGAGAGGTTTTCAACCATATTCAGGGTGTAAGGGGCGTTAGGGCCGTACTGATGGACGGCTTGCCTCAGCTCCTTCAAGAGCTTGTAATCATAGGGTTCATGATTACGAGCTTGCTGATTGATAATGACTGGGAACATCTCAGAGGCTGGTTCGGGTTCATTGAGCAGCGGTCGGTAGCCGCCAAGAACGCCAAAAGGTCTGAATGTGGTAAAAGGGCTCCACCTCCAAAAATGCCTCCTATTGGGTGAAGGGTGCGGAGGGTCCGCGTAGTCGGGTGGGGATTCTGGGCATTGCGCGGGAAGGTTAGGGTATGTACTCGGCATGTCCGCCAGAGGGAGCCCTCTATAAGGGCCCTTTACGGAACCGCTGAAACCATCCACCGGATGCAGGTGCATCCTCTGAGGCGCAGCAGCCGTTACTGGTGGGGCGGAGGGCCGCGTGGGTGAGACAGGAGGCCCCTCTAGGTCAATCAGCGGAGGCGCTTCCGGCCCTTCATCTGCCTCACTTTCAGATTCTGAGTCAGAATTATCAGAACTAGCACTCGACTCCGGCGGCTTGCCCTTATGGGAGCCCTCCGCAGATGAAACAGACTGAGCCTCTTGGAGTGCATGTCGCGCCTGCAACAAGGCGGTAGGCATAGTTAGGCCTGTGGCTGATTCTAACTCAAGTACTGCACGAACAGTCTCCCATATAAGGACTAGAATCGGGTCCAAACAGACACCCGTTTGGCGCGCTCGGTCTATATCACGACCAAGTTTCATCCAAGAGGGCAGATTAAGGCTGCCAGAACAAGGAAACCAGGGGGCAAAAGTGGCCACATCATCAAAAAATCGCTGGAGAGAGCTTCTCTTAACTGAGATACCCCACTGTTTCAAAAGGGTCTTTAAGGGGGTTAGTAGGGGTGAACTCCCGGACTGCCCCATGCTTGCAGCCGGCACTGTCTTGTAATCACTCGGAGAGCTCTTCCGAGTCCCCGGGGCTACCTGAACGCCCACGGGCCCTAGTCCTCGTATGGAAAGGGGGTGCTTACCTTCTCGCGGTGATCAGTCGCGGAGGTCAAACCACGGATCCCGGGAGCACGTCTCCGTCGGGGCGAGGGGAACGCAAATGAGGTTGCGGGTTCGAAGTTCCCCGTACGGGCCACCACTTGTCCGGCGCTTCTCCGCCCCGCCTCGAGTCCTCGGTCGGCCGGCGATGGGGACCAGAGAGATAAGGGGAGAGAGGGTGCGGACAACGTCTTACCCGGAGCACTTGTGATCACTCAGGACTCGCGGTGGTAAAGCAGATAAACTTTTAATGGGACTAGGCAATCATCATCTTTACAGGTTCCACCCGGGGCGAGACACCTCGGGGGAGAACAACCTCGATGCGGCCGTCAGGTACGGCTCCTTGTGGGCTGTCTCCCCGAGCTTTGCCCGGGAACTTTCTTATAAACCTTGCGTGTATCCAATGGGCTAACGCCACGCACACAAGCATGATTGGTGAATACAGCGGGTGGTTACATACATCAGAAGCCGGAAGCAGGATGTGGGCGCCATCTTGGCACCACTCGATGGGCGGGGGGAACTCAAGGGCAGGCTGCAGCTTGTCTACTAGGCCAAATCCGGAAGGTGGCTGCTCACAGCTGGCACCCCTCCCACTGGCAAGGCAGGCTGAGTTGGAAAACTTCACTGTAGGAAAGAGAAACAGTCTCTTCCAGGAGCATGGGAATGTAGCACAACCAAGCTCCAATTGTGATTTTAATTAACAAATTTGTACTACTGAATACATGCTATGAGCACAGATAAATTGGAGCAAGCAGGAAAGGAACTCAGAGCTTTCTCCTGGCAGAGAGGAGGCAGGGCTGATGGAAGAGAATACATAAAAAATAACAACAGAGATTTTTGGAGTCTGCTGAGCTCAGAATACTGGAAAAAGGCTGTGTCCCAAGGAAAGGGTTACACAGAATGGAGTACCAACTCTGGTTCTTGCCTGGTGAACTGGAGGGCTAGGAACAGGTTCTGAAAATGGGACTCCTTATTTCCTTTACTTTTTTCTTTCATTCTATGTAGCCCATTAGAGAAAGCCTCATGCATTTTCAATAGTCAGCACTGGCCCAGGCAAGGTTGGAGTTAAGATAGTCAAAGGGAAAGCTTAAGTGTAGAAGATAATTCCCTGAAGAGCTTATCTTTCCTAAGCAAAGAGGGGTGGACCCAGCTCAAGAGTCAGCCCTCCCTCAGAAAATTCAGACCTCAGGGCCTTTGTGTGTGGAGGGGTTGGTGGGGACAGAAAAGCTTAAGCTTGGCTTCTGACACCTTTAGTCCCTGGCTGGAAATATTCTTGAAAGAAATATTCAAATGGCCTAAATGTATATGAGAGGCACTCACTATTAGCCATTAGGTAAATGAAAATCAAAACTACAGTGAAATACCAGTTTTCACCAACTAGAATGACTATAATGAAAAGAAAAGGAAACTAGAAAGTGTTGGAGAGGATGTGGAGTAGGAAGAACATGTGTTCATTGTTCATGAGAATGCCACTTGAAAAACTATTTGCTGGCTTTTCAGAAAGTTAAGTGTAGCACTCCATATGACCTGGCAATCCCACTTAAAGGTATATACCCAAAATAATCAAAAGCAGAGATTCAAATATGTATTTTCACACTGACGTTCATAGCAGTATTATTCAAAACTTCCAAAGGTAGAAACAACTCATGTGTCCATCAGAAGTTGGATAAAGAAAATGTAGTATAACCATAACATGTAATATTATTCAGCTATAAAAAGGAATGAAGTTCTGATGTATGTGACAACTCGGATGGACATTTGTTTTAGTCTGCTAGACTGCTGAAATTCAATATATGAAAAGTCTGTTGACTTTTAGAAAAGGGAATTTATTAGCTTACAAACTTACAGTTCTGAGGCCTTGAAATTGTCCAAATCAAGACATTATTCAGACAATACCTTCTTTCAGAAGAAAGCTGCCAGTGATCCTGGACTCCTCTGTCAGATGGCATCTGCTGTTCTCTCCCTTCTATTCCAGGTTTCATTGCTTTCAGCAACTGCCTTCTATGGCTTTTTCTCTGCTTCAGTGTCTTTTTTCCCTCCTTTCTGAATTTCATTCTTTTATAAAAGACTTTAGAACAAAGATTAAGATCCACCCTGAATGAGGTGGGTCATAACTTAAAGTTAAGATCTTACATACCAAAAGATCCTACTTACAATAGTTCCATGCCAACAGAAATGAATTAGCTTTAAGATACTTTTCTGGGATCCATAAAGCCTCAAAATCATCTTGCTCCACCCTCTGAACCCCCAAAAGACATGTTCTTTGCATATGCAAAACATGTTCATTCCATCACAATATACCAAAAGTCTTAAATCATTTAAGGAACAATATTAACTACAAAGTCTCATCAAAATTGGTTATAGGAGAGGTCTGTCCTGGGGCACAATTTCCCTCTAGTTGTGGACCTGTGAAACTTAGAACAAGTTATATGCTTTAGATATGCGAATGATGGACAGTCATAAAGATTCCTATTGCCATAGGGAGAAATTAGAAGAAAAATAGGGATTGTGGGTTCCAAGGAGTTCCAAAAACCTGCAGGGCATGCTTCATTAGATTTGAGAGTCAGCTATAGAAGTTTCAATAGATGGATGCCTTGTCCTTGGGGACTGAAGGTAAGGTGCAGAAGTCATATTCTCACCTTCACCTTCATCAAGAAGCATCTGGATACTGCTGAAAACCTGCAGGGTATACTTCATTATGTTTCAGAGTCATCCATAGAAGGATGTATAGAAGTAAGCCTTGTCCTTGAGAACTGCTGGAGTGCCTATCCCACTCTGCAACTGCTTGTGCAAGTGCTCATCTTCACCCTCATCAAACAGCATCTGGGTGGTGGCCAAATACTAAGTTTCACCCTCCAAAAGCCTCACAGTGGTGTCCAAGATCTCCATAGCTCCCCAGGCATCTGAGAATCCTGGGGTGGTAACACTCTTTCTGATCAACAGGGAGGAACGTCCACCCTCTGCAAGCTCTGGTGCATACTCACACTTTCCACATACTTGGATGTGTTCATTCTCTTGACTGAAAAAGACATCTTTGCTCCAGACCTGAGCTTCCATGGTTCAGCCTTTGAAGTCATTTTTCTTTCAATATGTTCCTTTTCTGTTCCTTTTAGTCCAGGCTAGAAGTGGTTCTATTCATACAGATCTCACAAAAAAACTTGTCAGTTTCACATGCAGTATACAGGGGTCCCAACCCTTAGACAGCAGGTCCTTCTGCAGATCCTTCCTGGATAACAGGCAACAACTCAGCACTTAGGGAAAGAACAGCTTGGGACCTGGGATATTGATGTCTAATCATGACTTTCACTGAAATGGATGACTGATTCCATGTTCAGTTAAATTTTCACATGGAGCATTATTTTCTTGGGACTCATTTTATGGAAGCTTAGAATTTTCCATCAATTTCTGGTTTTGTTGTACCCAGGAGTTCAGTTCTCAATTTATTCCTTTCCTCTTCTATTTTACTATAAGCTGCAAGGAGAAGCCAGGCTGCACTTTCCACATTTAGTCTGGAAATCTCCTCGGCTAAATATCTGTTTGTCACTTTCAAATTCTGCCTTCCATCCAACAACAGGATTCAATTTTGCCAAATTCTCTGCCACTTTAAAACAAGGATCACTTTTTTTTTTCCTAATTGGCAATGACGCATTCATCATTTCTGTCTAAGTCCTCCTCAAAAATACCTTAGAATCCATATTTCTACCAAGAGTCTCTTCAAAGCTGGAAGAAAGGCGATCCTTGTTTTAAAGGATCCTTGTTTTAAAGAGTCTAGGACTCTTCTATAAAGTACCTCACAATTCTTCCAGAATCTTCCTCTTACATATTTATAAAATTGTTGCAGCATTTTTGGTATTTGCAATAGCAGGCAGCATCCTACTCTTGGGACCAAAATCTCTTTTAGTCTGTTAGGCTGCTGAAATGCAATATACCAAAAAAAAAAAAAAAAAAAAGACTGGCTGTTAACAACAGGAATTCAGGAATTTATTAGTTTACAAGTTTGCAGTTCTGAGGCCATGATAATATCCAAATCAAGAGATCTTCAATATGATACATTCTTCCTGAAGATGGTTTCCTGTGGACCTGGACTCCTCTGTCAGATGGCACAGCCCATGGTGACATTTGCTTTTCTCTCCCTTCTCTTCCAAGTTTCATTGTTTTCAGCTTCTGGCTTCCATGGCTTTCTATCTGCTTCTTTGCCTATCTCTGTCTGAACTTCAATCTTTTATAAAGGACTCCAGCCTTAATGAAGTGTGTCACATCTTAAGATCCTACACACCAAAAGATCCTACTTACAATAGGTTTATACTTACAGAAATGGATTAACTTTAAAAACATATTTTCTGTGGTCCATAAAGCCTTCAAAGCACCATAACCCTGAAGACATCACTTTTAGTAAAATAAGGTAGACAGAAAAGGACAAATATTGTATGATCTCACTGATATGATATAATTAAAATAAGAAAATTCATAGATTAAGAAACTAGAATACAGGTTACCAGGGGCATAGGTAGTGGTAGGGATTAGGAAGTTAATGCTTAACTGGTACAGAATTTTTGTTTGGAATGATGGAATAGTTTTGAAAATAAATGGTGATTGCAGTACAACAATGTGAATGTAATTAACACCACTGAATCATATGTTTGAATGTGGTTAAAGGGCAAATTTCAGGCTTCTTCTAGTTTGCTAATGCTGCTGGAATGCAAACCACCAGAGACGGATTGGCTTTTATAAAAAGGGGGTTTATTTGGCTACACAGTTACAGTCTTAAGGCCATAAAGTGTCCAAGGTAACACATCAGTAATCGGGTACCTTCACTGGAGGATGGCCAATGGCATCTGGAAAACTTCTGTTAGCTGGGAAGGCACATGGCTGGCATCTGCTCCAAAGTTCTGGTTTCAAAACGGCTTTCTCCCAGGACGTTCCTCTCTAGCAAGCTTGCTCCTCTTCAAAACGTCGCTCACAGCTGCACTGAGTTCCTTCTCTTTGAGTCAGCTCATTTATATGGCTCCACTGATCAAGGCCCACCCTGAATGTGTGGGGCCATGCCTCCATGGGAATATCTCATCAGAGTCATCACCCACAGCTGGGTGGGGCACATTCCAAGCAAATCTAATAAGCACCAAAACGTCTGCCCCACAAGACTACATCAAAGATAATGGCATTCACATTCCAACCCTTGGACCCCAAAATGACATTATCTTTCCATATACAAAATACATTCATCCCACAACAATATCACAAAAACTTAAATAATTTCAGTAGCAAAAGGTAAGTACAAGATCCTATCAAAATCAATTACAGGCGTGGTGGGTCCTAAGGCATAATTCTCCTTTAGCTTTGGATTTGTGGAGTTAGAACAATTTATATGCTTCCAATATACAGAGGAGGGACATTCATAGGATAAACATACCCATTGCCATAAGGAGAAAGAGTAAGGAAAACAGGGTTAACAGGACCAAAATATTTCCTAAAACTCACAGGACAAACTCCATTAGATTTCAAAGTCTGAGAGTCATTTACAGAACAATGTTGCATCCTTGGGGCTTGAGAGAGTGGGAGTCTAACCCTTCCTAAGGGCCTTTGTGGCAGCCCTTTCCTCTCCAAACACTTGGGTGAGTGCTCCAACATATCCACACATTGGGGAGACCACTGTCTCAGCTCCACGCTCCTCAAACATCGGGGCAGCTCCCGGATTCCCTTCCATCTCCGGGGCACACGCTCAACCCCTTCAGAACAGTGTGGTTGCAGCCAGGCTCTCCCCAATTCCCTGGGAATGTGCTCCACCCCCTTTGGGGCTTGGGATGGCAAGACATTTCCTGAGCATCAAGGCGGAAGGCCTGCCCTCGACCTCCAGGGCAAACTCACCCTTTCCATGCGTGTGGGCCACTCTGCTCTCCCAGCCCGAGACCTCTTGACTCCAGGCCTCAACCTCCATGGCTCTGTCTGGTACACCTCCCACGCAACACAGTGATGTTCCCACTCTCTTTCTCAGTCATTGTCATGGAGAAACACCTTATAGTTTAGAGTAAGCAAAGATGTACTTTTTCACAATTAAAACTGTTTTTTTTAAAGACCTCATTAATAAAAGGAATATGTAAGCCACAGACTGTAAAAAATACTTATAATACAAAAATCTGAATCCCAGAGTATATATTATAAACAAAACAAAACTTAAAGTTAAAAAGTCAAACTGTTTTTTAAAGGTAAAAGAGCTGAGGAGGTGCTTCACAGAGGAAGATAAACAGCAAATAACTATATTTTAAAAGGTGTTCAGCATCATCAGGGAAACCCAGTTAAAACTATAATGAGATACCACCATACAACTAAGTAATTGTTCATGAGGCTGTGAAGCAACCAGAAATTGCTTGCTGGGGGAGTGTAAAACATATAATCATTTCAGAAAACAATATCATGATATTTATAAGAGTGAAAATACATCTACCAGACACATGTAATGAAAATTGGGAAATTACTTACCAACCTTGCTGAAATTAAAAGAACTATAAGAAGATATCATGAACAACTGTACACCAAAAAATTAGGTAAACTAGATGAAGTGGACAAATTCTACCTACAAACTAATTACTAGTAAAGAAATTTAATCAATATTAAAAAATTTCCAAAAAATAAAAGCCCAGGACCAGATAGCTTTTCATGGGAATTTTAGCAAACATTACAAGGCCAATGTGTTTTCATCAATTTTTACAAATATACTATGCCAATGCAAGTTGTTAATAATAAGGTGGTATGTGAGCGTCCTGTATTTTAGGAATGATTCTTCTGTAAACCCACAACTTCTCTAATAAAGAAAAAAATATATATCTATCTTGTAATTCAGCCATTCCACTCTTAAGTGTTTATCTAAGAGAAATGGAATTTTATTCCCATAAAAAGACTTTGACAAATATTTTCATAGAAAAGTCATTCACAATTGCCAAAAAACAGAGGAAAACCCATATATCCATCACCATGTATATAAATAAATAAAATGTGGTATGTTCATATCAAGCATTAGGGACATATTACTGATACATATAATAACAAGAATGAATTCCAAAATATTAAGCTGAATAAAAAAGCCAAAAATAAAAATAATTCATACTCTGTGATTCCATTACTCTGAAACTTTAAAACTGACAAAGCAATTATAGAATTTGCTTTTGGTGGTGGTGAGGGAGTGGGGAAAGCATTTACTGGAAACTGAGACAAAGGAGCTATGTCTATATCTTAATGAAGCTGTGCTTAACATGGATGCATACATTTTTCAAAACCAGTGAGACATATTTCATGTCTATTCATTTCAAAGCATGTAAATTATTCCTTGAAAAAGACAAGCATTAGAAGATATTATTTCAAGAAATGTGTTTAATGAAGAGTGCTCCTTAATGAACAATTAAGCTGAAAGCACACTGTTTCTGCATTCCTCATCAAACCCTAAACCCCTCTTACACGTTATATCCAATCTATGCTTGTCTGATCAGGAATATTTCTCAGGGAATTTTCCCCATTTTTCTGCTGAACCATATTTTTCCTTTTTATTGAATCATTGCCATCAGCATAAAATGTGTTTTAATTTATCCTACTCAAGAAATCACCAACTCCAGCTGCCGCCCCATAGCTGTGCTTGCCAAAAACTGTTCCCCCATTGTGATTGAAAGTCAAAATACCATATTCTCCATTATTAAGGATGAAATATTTGGAGTATCCTTGATATTTGTCTTTCTCTAACACTGTACATCCAATTCAGCAGCAAATCCTTTGTCTCTGCCTTGAAAATACATCCAAATTCATACCATGTCTTACTAGCTCCATCCAACACAACCATCTTGATCTAAGGAATTCACTGTTTCTATCCTTGATTATTCCCATGGCCTCCTAATTGGTCTCCCTGTTTCCAGCCTTCTGACTGTCAAGTCATTCTATTGTCAGTACAGCAGCCAGCATGATCTAATTAACACATACTTCAGATCACATGACCCTTCTATTCTAAATTCTGTAAGGGCAAATTAGAACTGATGTTTTCTTCATGTTATGAAATGCTTCTATTATCTGGGTCTTTTTTTTCCATTCTGAACATGTCTTCTACTACACTTGAGCCTTACTAGCTCCCTTGGTTTCTCTTGGGTGGTCAAATCACAACTTGTTTTATGGCCTTCACACTTGTTGTTTTTCTGCCTTTTATGTTGAAAAATATGTGAATGTTTCTCTCTCTAGCTTCCTTCCAGACTTTGCTCAAATGTCTCCATCTCAGTGAAAGTGTTCCTGACAACATATTTACAATTTCAAGACTTAAGTGTGAGGTCTCTATCTCTTTTTTGCTGGCTTTTTTTTTTAACCTCCTGAGGACATCATGTTTAATATAAAGTACAATTTCTTTATTAATTGTCTGAATCTGCCCACTGTAATATAAGCTTCATGAGGGGAGACATTTTAATTTTATCTATAGCATTTAGAAGACTGCTTCACACATAATGAAAACTCAATAAATATTTATTGAATCAAAAATGATTTTGAAAAATTGCTGATAGATTTTTGTTACATCTAAGAGGAACATGTAGTTCTATCCTTTCAATTTTAAGTCATGTTAATTTTTAACTCAACTGATCTTGCAAAAAAACAGAATGCATTTACAAATGAATTAACATTTCCAATGTTTGTCCTAAACATTCAGGTATATCATGATCAAGGGCCATTTATAATGTCCATTTTTTATAAATATATTATTTCATATATTATATTAAATGTATATATAAACATATTGTGGTGGATTGAATTGTACACTCCAGTTTGGACATGCTCTTAGTCTTGATCCACATTCTGGTGGGTGTTCACCCACTGTAAATAAGATCTCTTCAAGATGTTAGTTAAGTTATTGCCACCCTGAATCAGGCTGGGCTTTAATCTGAATCACTTTCATCCTTTATAAGTAGAGTGGAAGTCAGATATAAAGAGAAGCCAAAGCCCTCTCTCTCTGGCTGAGCCAACTTGAAAGGTGAAATCACTGCCCTCCCCCCTACGTGGGATCAGACACCCAGGGAAGTGAATCTCCCTGGCAACGTGGAATATGACTCCCGGGGAGGAATGTAGACCCGGCATCGTGGGATGGAGAACATCTTCTTGACCAAAAGGGGGAAGTGAAAGGAAATGAAATAAGCTTCAGTGGCAGAGAGATTCCAAAACGAGCCGAGAGATCACTCTGGTGGGCACTCTTACACACACTTTAGACAACCTTTTTTAGGTTCTAAAGAATTGGGGTAGCTGGTGGTGGATACCTGAAACTATTAAACTACAACCCAGAACCCATGAATCTCGAAGACAGTTGTATAAAAATGTAGCTTATGAGGGGTGACAGTGGGATTGGGAATGCCATAAGGACCAAACTCCACTTTGTCTAGTTTATGGATCGATGTGTAGAAAAGTAGGGGAAGCAAACAAACAGACAAAGGTACCTAGTGTTCTTTTTTACTTCAATTGCTCTTTTTCACTCTAATTATTATTCTTGTTATTTTTGTGTGTGTGCTAATGAAGGTGTCAGGGATTGATTTAGGTGATGAATGTACAACTATGTAATGGTACTGTAAACAATCGAAAGTACAATTTGTTTTGTATGACTGCGTGGTATGTGAATATATCTCAATAAAATGATGATTAAAAAAAAAAAAAAAAAAAAGAGAAGCCAAAGGAGGCTACCATGTGCATTGTCATTGGACAGGAAAACTGAAGACCAAGGATCACTGGGAGCCAATTCCAGAATACCACAGTCTTTGGGAAGAAAGCATAGCCTTGCTGATGCCTCAGTTCTGGATTTCTCCTTTCCTCAAAACCTTGAGCTGATAAATTTCCATCATTTAAGGCAATCCATTGTATGGTAATTGTTTTAGTAGATGGGAAACTAAATATTTGTTTTTCTCATTTATTGGGAAGATAAAAAATATTGAATATTAAAGTGTCAATCCTTTATGTTTATTTTTTTCAAAACAGTATTTTAATAATCATACTAGCATAAGTAAAGGACAAAATGTACATAAGCATATTTTTCTTTATGTGACAAATATTATAAATCATGTTTAAAAAATGAAAAGGACCCTTTAGGACTCACTTGTGCCAGTTTTGTAAAACAACTTTCAAAGACAACATGCTTTCATTCTTCAGTTTTTTTTTTTTTTTACAGGTCATATGCACAGGAATGTAAACTACTTTGCAAATATAAAGAGTTTACAAAGACATGGTTCTTCAACAATATGACTTCAGTTAAATCCTTACAACTCTTAAACCCATTGAGATACTAGAGCAAAATTATGAGTTATTGTTTGTTGCCTTTCACTCAGAATTCTAGGTTAGGAAGTGCCTAAGGCATGGAGGAATTCTAGTGAATAGCAGGAGTTTTGCTGGCCTATGATTCAGCATGTGTTCTGGTGTTTCTTTGTTGTCAGCTATAGAAAATGGGATGGATCTGTTATATATCTGATACTGATGCCCTCCAGAGATTCTGACAGAGGTGAGGAAATAAATGGTTTGAGGTGGGCACATTAAAGTGACTCTCATGTTGGCATAACTGCTTTATGGTTTTAGCAGGTAAGTATCTATATCCAGCTAATAATTTCAATTTATCTTGACTTTCCTGCATTGTCGAACTAAACATAAAGAGTCTTTTGGAACAAAGCTATGTATAAGGTTTTGACTGTGCCTTTCATGTGAGTAGAACTCACTCTAGTAAGGTGGGAATTCATTAGGTAAATTGGCACTGCAACTGGTTGTGTTTCTATTGAAAAAGAAGAAAACACTGAATGAAAATTCTGTGAAATACTGATGTCCTTTTTTCATCATTTTGAAAGTTCTCCAAGTAAAGCTGTGAGGCAGCATAAATTATAGATGACTTCTTTTTAAAAATATGACTCCTTCCTATTAGGTTTGCTTTCAGACAATTGAAATTATTCTGGCAAGTTTAAGCCAAAAGGTATTTGTTACCGAGTATTAGAGGATACAAAATCATTGGAAGTATGTTGGGACAATTATAGGCCACATTTCCAGGAATGATTTTTACTTTTTACTTCCCAAATAAAACTGTCTCTGCCATGATCACAAGCTCCACTGCAGGGGGGAAAAAAAAAAAAAAAAAAAAAAAAAAAAAGAAAAAAAAAACAGACCCAGGAAGCAGAGAACACCTGACTGCATTGTTTCTGTCCTGATCTGGGTTAGCAGAATGGCTGCTTCCTGGCCTACCTCCCTATTCCCTTAATTCAGTTCTGAATTTATCTCATGTGTATAAATCTGAAGAACCAAACCTAAACTGCATCCAGAAAACTTGCTGTAAGGAATCTGAAATATATAGTTTTTTAGATTTTTAACCTTGACAATATATGCATGCACTCTAGAAGGAAATTCAAATGGGTGTTGAAACATCAATGTCGGGGGAGCAGCCATCATCCAACCTGCCACCCTTCCCCGTACTTTACCTAGTCAGAACCTTGGGTGCAGAACCTTCCCGTATTTGGAGTCCAGAAAATAAGCTCCTGCTTGGCCCACATCTTTTTTCCTTATAAGGGATCCTCCCCTGTTCCAGTGCAGAGTGAACTTTGCCACTGCTTATGCATGGGCATCACGTGGAACCTGGCCTACTCTTCTGGTTTGCTAATGCTGCCATTATGCAAAATACCAGAAATGGATTGAATTTTATAAAGGTGTATTTGGCTACAAATTTACAGTTCTATGGCCATAAAAGTGTCCAAACTAAGGCATTAAAATGGGAATACCTTCACTGGGCATCTGGAACACCTCTGTCAGCTGGGCAGGCACATGGCTAGTGTCTGCTGATCCTTTGCTCCTGGGTTGTGCAGCATCCAGATTCTGATTCCAGTGGCTTCCTCTCTGAGTTTCTGGGAGTCCTCTCTTAGTTTCTCTGGGGCAAACTCTGGGCTTCATCTCTTAGCTTAGCCTCTCCAAACATCCTTCTGTCAGCAACTTCAAGAATCTCTAAATGTCAGCAGCCGTTTGTGTTGGCTCCCAAGTGACTCTTAAAGGACTCCAGTGATCTAACTAAGATACAACCTGAATGGGCAGAGCCACACTTCCATGGAAATATGTAATCAACATATCTCGCCTACAGTTAGGTGAGTCACATCTTCCTGGAAACAACCTAATCAAAAGACTAATAAGTCCTCTTCCACTAGATTGCATTAAAGAACATGGCTTTTGCAGGGAACATAATATATCCAAACTGGCACACCAACACCACTAGCATATCAGTTACTGGCTGAGAGGGAATGAGTTTCCCACATTGAGGCACAAGAAGGTTATGGACAAATTCCTTTACATCTGATGCAAGGGACTTGCTGGCTATGGGGACTGACACCCACTTCTGAAGCTGATCTTGCTCTGTCTCTTCTCTATGTGAGTAAAGTGTTGTTCTATCCAGTGGTTGCATGTGTTATGTCCTCTTTAGC
The DNA here is from genome assembly GCF_015220235.1 of Choloepus didactylus. Taxonomy (NCBI): domain Eukaryota; kingdom Metazoa; phylum Chordata; class Mammalia; order Pilosa; family Megalonychidae; genus Choloepus; species Choloepus didactylus. Next base: position 34,100,779 of record NC_051309.1, read on the forward strand.
AACTGTAATACTGTGGTATCTGGATTCCTACTATTGGTGACCAGCATATCTTTGCTGTACTCTGGGAGTTGAGCCTTCTCTCCTGATGGTAGTAGCCCAGAACCTGGTCTCAGCAATAAATATATAATGTATAAATGCATACAATATATTTGTATAATATATATATATATATACATTATATATTATATATCAATCACATCTTTAAAGATATTTCTGCATGTAAAACCTATCGTAATCTGAAATTATGTATGAGACACTGGTTTCCATTTACTTACAATATATGACTAAAGAAGTTCCTATGTGTTCTGCAGAATAGAAAAAAAATATCATTATCACATTTTTTACTACGGGGTAGATTGGGTGTGTTGCCTAATTTCATTAATGATATTATCTTTGTATAAAAATACTATTTTTGCTATTTCTATAACATACAGAATTATTTGTTGATTTTATTTGGGTATATGCACATGTTTTTAAAGAATTTTATAATTTTTATTCATTTTTTTAATCATCAATTTTAAGTTTACAGACAAATCATACAGAATGTGCAGAGTTTCCATAGACCCTCTCTCATACATGCAATTCTGTATTAACAATTTACATTAGTGTGCTTTGTTACAATTGATGAAACATTACTATAATTGTGTTATTAATCATAGTCCCTAGTTTACTTTAGCATTCCCTTCTTTGTGTTGAACAGTTCTATTCTGAGAGCATATACACAACCAAAAAGTATTCATTTTGGCTACTTTCAAGAATACCATTCAGTAGTATTAAATACATTCACAATGTTGTGCTATCATCACCATGTTGATTTTATTTTAATCGACTGGGATAGCAATAGAACTTTCCATGGTAAATTTACTGGGGCCTAGGAAATTATTGAGCAAGATAAATTTTATGTATAAGTAAAAAAAAAAGTTATAATACTATAACATTTTCTCCAATATTGACTAGGATGACCTTTTTTTGTCCATCAGATTTGTTGAGATATCCCTTGTTCAGAGGATAAGAAATACATTTACAGCCATGGAAATCACCAACACTCTGTGTTCTCTATGTAAAGAAACAGACCATTTAATCTTACTTTAGAAATTCATGTACTTCCATTGCACTTATATAGTCCCATTATTAAATAATTTTTGTTGGAGGGTGGTTTACTGCCTACTTTTCTTAAGCTGATTCTTTGGTTTGTATTTCTTACTCCTGGAGACACATCCATCATCAATTCATCAAATTGGGTACCATGTTATAGGAGATGCACTGAAATACTGCAATTGCCTGGCTTGAGTGTGCTAGGATCTCTGGATCAAAATTATCAATAGATAATTACCTCTTCAAGAGTGAGCTTTCAATACGAAAAACAGCGATCCCTGACTTGGAATAATTGGATAAATGGAGATCGCTTGAAATTCCAAGCACCACAAAGGACTATATTTGAGTTAAGAAAAAGAGTCCTTGTCAGCTGGGAAACCAAGGGAATTGTTTTATTATTGCTTTAACTTGGATTAGCTGTTTAACAGCAGAAAATCAATCCTTGAGAAAATGAGACAAAGTGTCTTAGTTTGCCAGGACTTCTATAACAAAATACCACAAACTGATAAGTTGAAACAATAGGAATGTATTAGCTCAAGTTTGGGGGGTAGAATACCAAAATCATGATACTGGCAGGCCATGCCTTCTCCAAAGTCTGTAGTATCCTGTAGATGACTTGCTGGCAATCCTTCTCTTCCTTTGTCAAATAGCAATGCCTCTTTCTATTGCTTACTGCCTCTTGCTTCCACTTCTGCTCAGTTGTCTGTGTCTCTCTCTAGTTTTCCTCTCTTTACAAGGACTCCAGTCATATAGACTAAGGCTCAGCCTGATTAACTGGCTTCACTAAATAGTATCTTTGAAGATCCTATCCACAGGACCAGGGGTTTGGACTGTATAATGTTTTAGTGGGGGACATGATTCAATCTAACACACACAGGATTGACAATCCGAACTAGGGTATTAGAGTCAGCAAATTACTAAAGCTCAATGGCAGGGGAAAATTTTAGGATGTTACATCAAATTAGTACACATAAAGAAAAAAAAGAAAGAAACCTAGGGATTTTAGGGGCAACATATGAGTCACGTCCAAGTTAGCATGTCCTAATAAATGAAATGCTAATAACAGAAGGAAAATTTACCCCGAATCAATAAGCCACCTTCTCTGATTTCTGTTGTTTGAGGTAATAAGTTTTCTGAGGTAAATGTTGTATCTGTAAATTTCAGCTGACATGGGATAAATTGCATAATTCATATACTATTTCTATAATATAAAATATTTGCCAATTGGTTTTCTATATATTAACATAAGCTCTATGCTCAAATTCCTAAAAAGTAAGATATGTAGTGGTTTCCTGTTACTGCTGTAACAAATTGCCACAAACTTAGTGACTTAAACCATACAAATCTATTATTTTGCATCTCTGGATGTCAGAAGATCAACATGGATCTCACTGGGATAAAATTGTGATGTTAGCAGGGCTATGTTCTTTCTGGAGGCTGCAGGAGAGAATTCATTTCTTTGACTTTTCCAGTTTCTAGAGGCACCCACATTCCTTGGCTCATGGGCCTGTTCCTCCATTTCCAAAGCTAACAATACTGGGCTGTGCTGTGTCTTTCTCACACTGCCATCTCTTTTGTTCTCTCTCTCTGCTTCCCTCCTCCATTTTTAAGGACCAATGTGAGTAAATTAGTCCCACCCACATAATCCAGAATTTTCTGCCTATTTTAAAGTCAGTTGATCAACAACTTTAATTCCATCTGCAACCTTAATTTATTGCCCTTTGTCATTATGTAACCTAACATATTCCCAGGTTCCAGGAATTAGAAAATGAATATCTTTGAGGAGAGGCATTATTCTGTCTACTACAGGCTACATATTCATATGTTGTAGTATTCCTTTTGAAACTTACCAAGCACTATTTTATGGACCTAAGACGTAGTCCCTAAAGCTGAGATTCAAAGAACATAAATTTTAAATACATGTTGAGACAACAGTTTTTTCAAGTCAGTAAGTTTAAATTCCTTAGGAAAGTTTAATTGAGTGGAAGTTACACAAATTTGATTGTTCCTTTCTCTGTATAAATATTACTGTAGACAGATTGACATGAATGAAAGGCAGACATCATCATATTTGTAATTCCTTGATTTGTTAGTGTAAAATTGCAGTACAGTATTTGACTAAATGATGAAAGCATCAAGACAATCAAACTAGTATTAGTTTTGAAAACAGAAGGCAAGAGTAATCATTATTATTGACATTCCACTTCTACTTGTAGTTATTATTAATTCAGGAAGGAAAACCTTTTCAAGGAGGAATGGAACTAAATTTCAAGAAACTTGTTTAACTCGATGCATTTATGAACTCTGACAATTCGTCAACTCTGTTTATGCTGAGGTTACACAACGCTAATATTTGTCATGACATATTCAGAAGAAAAGTGCTGAGTGTTATATTTCCATATTATTTTTATGTCACTTTTTAAAAAGGGAGAAATTTCCAAGTTAAATGTCTAGGAGTATAATCTTATCCCCTTTAAGAGATATATTAACTTTCCAAAGTTGAATGCATTTAATTAATTATGTCCAAGGGTTGAGGACAAAAGAAATATTTTTACATGTAAATTTGAGCACAAATGTGCTAAAAATAATGAAAATCCAGGTGGGAAAACATTTCCCTAGCCACTAGCAATTTAAAAAAATTAAGATTTCCATTCAGAACTGATTAAGATTCTTTGAAAATTTAGATAATTTAACATTCAAAGATACATAAAATAAAAGTAATAGATCCAAATGTAATTATCCAGAGAAGGTTTTTTATTTTATCAGATTAAAATATTAGTGAAGCAATAAATGTTACTTGCTGTTCTTCAGAAATTACTTTTTACAAGTCCTGGTGAATGTTTACCTTAAGTGGGAAGTGTATTTAAAGCAACATTTTGTAAAAAAAATTATCTCCATTTTAGTTCTAGATGTACACGTCTGCTTCCAGAAATAAAACCCTCATATATGCCCTCAATTTATAATAGAGTATAATAGAGCCTCTAAGCCTCCCGGACTGCAGTGCATATAGAGTATATTTCTGTAATATCCAGTAAAGGGGAAGATGTGCAAACCACATGATTCAGTAATGCACTGGATTCTGTACCTTAAAAAAAAACCTCTCACACAGGCATATGAAGACTTGTAACAGAAAGACACAAAAGTGAAAAACTGTAAAAAACACAAAACATTACAATAATAAGAAATAAACTAAATTCACACTAGTAGATAAATGAGTAAATAAATTGTGGAATATTCATGCAGTTGAACAGCATACCAAGATCAAAAAAAAAAACAAAAACAACAGCTGGACACATCAACATAGATGAGTTTGTAGTGAAGGAAGTAAGTTGGAAAAAGAGATGGTATGCACATAAATTGTAAAGATGCAAATACTGTATATTAATCAGAGATCTATTAAAATGCATTCATTAGGGGTGTATTTATATGTACTAAAATATAAAGAAATGCATTAAAATGCATGGGAATGAGGATACCAGTTATCTCTTGCTAGATAAGGGAATTTGATCAAGGAAGGGGCATAGGGGAATTCTAATATATTTGCAATGTGTGAATTCTAAGGTTTGGTAGTTGTTACATCGGGATTTAAACAAATACATTTTGATTGTATAAAAGATTCCATAAAAAATACCCTTCCCTTCCACAGGTATTATTTGCCAGTCCATGCTTTCTGCAGTGTCAGTTATTTTTCCATGTATGTAATGAAAATTCTCTGGAAAATAGAGTTAGCATATAATACTTTCCAAAGCTTTTTGCCTGAAGCAGAATCTCCGAAGTGCCAGTCCTGATACAACTTGCAGAGTGATTTCCTTTGGAAATCAGGTCAATTTCTACCTCCATCTCCCTTAGTTATCGACGAGAGGGTTGTGGCCAGAAGAGCTCTCACAAAATGGAAAAGGAATTTGGTTACTAGCTGTCCCTAAACAAGTGACAACTTGCCCTCTTTGAAATAAACAGTAGCTTTTCCACCCACTAGACCCTCTTCCCAACTCATGTACAAGCAAGTAATTTAGGAGCATAAATTGTCATTCAAAAAGTGTGGCACTGGAAATGACTCGTATAAGGAATCCCTACCAGAGTCCAGTCCTTCCCTAAATAGCAATGCCTCTTACTTCTGTTAGTTGTTACATTGTTACTGTATTACAGGACTCTGTCTCCCACTATTATCTTATAAGCATTTGAAATAATTTTGTCAAATATTTTTTGTAAAAATAAATAAACAATAAATAAATGTTGAATAAGAAAGTAAGAACTTATGTGGCAGAATTGTGTATACCTTGAGAATGCCAGGATGCTTAACTTGATGCAGTTAGTAGATTCTTGCCTTGCTAGGTGGTCTTGCAACAGAGGTCAGTCACATGTTGACACCAGAATGATGAACCTCATTTTAGAATCATGCATCAATAAATGTTTCTGAGATCATTAGCTCAAACTTATTGCCAATGTATCATGTTAATTTTTATAAATATCACGCAGTCATAGGTATTAAAGTATTTTTCATTTCAGATTGTATTTTAAAATTATCTAAGTAGGGTATGATTGATGCTAATGTTTAGGCTATTGCTGCATATAGTTTGACAGTATAAAATGATGTAGTGAAAAAAGTAAGTTGGAAAAAAAGATGGTATGCAGATAAATTATAAAGATGCAAATACTGTATATTAATCAGGGGTATATTAAAATGCTTTCATTAGTGACATATTTATATGTAGTAAAATCTAAAGAAATGCATTAAAATGCATGGGAATGAGGGTGGCATTCAGAAAAAATTCAGTTTTATGAAGTACCAGTTTGGAATTTTTTTAGGACATTAACCCTGCTAAGGCAGAATTGATGCAGTGATAGTACACTGTATATTTTTTTTTCATCATTTCATGACTTAAGGGCACAGAGCAGTTGCAGTAAACACAATAACAACAACAACAACAACAACAACAATAATAATAATTGAAGGTTTCACTTATTTTGCCTTTAAGGCAGGAGTTCAATCAAACAATAAAAAATCTCAAATGTTCATTTCCTATTGATTTGTGTCCTGTTCCAATTATTTTTAAAAGATGAACATGTAGTATATCTTTATGGAAATAGCCATATATTATTTTGGTTCTTTTTTGAGATTTGTTCTGAGAAATGGGATTTTGTTCTTCTCTGTGAATCAATCTGTTGTAACAGAAGTAATTTTAAAAATACTTTCTACTACATCATTGTTTTTTCAAGATAATTAGAATTATTGATTACATTTTATATAATATCATACTTTCTTAAATTTTACAGGACAGGAAGAAAGTTGAATATTTTGTCTAGGAAAGTATTTCAATTGCATAGCTATCCAAGAAAAATCCAATTTCATATTCCAGCAGCATTTGCAGAAAAACACAGCAATGGGTTCTTTAAAACTCTTCCCAGGAACACTAAAGGTACCCAAATTCCATTCTGAAAAGGCTATAGTACCTGTTTCTTGACATTTGCAAAGTTCATATGATCCTGAGAAATGATTAAAGGTTATGTCTGGAGTATATTAGTGATGACAGTTTCCCTAGTTTGCTATAGATCATAGGTAGCAAAGAATGTATGATTTTAAGAATTTTTTTTTTCCATTGTATCTCTTAAGTCACAGTTTAAGCCATTCTTTGTCCCCTAAACTGAGGTAGAGTCCTATGTATTATAGGATAATATGTCACTGACAATGATATAACATGCAGTTTGAGTCCTAAGAAATCATGCTATTTCATCATTTTCATTTTATTGTGCCATCTGAATGCTTACAATCAAAGAATATTATTCCTTTATCACAAATCACAAAAAATAGAGTCCAAAAGATCTTGTGAATTATTCAATGGTTTTATTTCTGTAATAGCTATCAGAAAACACTCTTCCAAAGAGTATCTCTAACCTTGAGATGCTTGAAGTCTTAACAATTATTTTTTATTCTAATTTAAAATTGTTTTATTTAATATAAACTAATTTTTAAAATACAGATGACAAATACAGATAAACGTTATTTATTATTCTATGCTTTAAATTACCGACAAA